>NC_057799.1:181951953-182246569 GCF_018294505.1 Triticum aestivum
AGAGCACAACCATTACGTGGGCTGACCAATCTGGAGGAGTCTCCAACGAAGCCTCAAATATATTTTTTGAACGTTAATAACTTTATTGCTCATATGATAGCCATGTCATTTACAATATGTGGAAGAATAAAGTCAGGGCATTGGAGTCCAAAAATTCAGATAAACAAAGACTAAACAGTGCTTTGCTAAACAATCAACAACAATATTGATTTTCCTTCCGCAATAAACAAAGATGACATTTGAAAAGTCCATCGCCAGCAGACTAGTCTCGGTGATGATTGGCACATCGGGGCCCCATGTAGGCATTAACGTCTAAGGGAAAATTTTGTTTTTGCCACTCTAGATTTTGCCAATTTTCCTTATGCCACTCTAGATTTTGACATTTCACTTTTGCCGCTCTTAGTTTTTGACAACTATCACAATTGCCATTCCCGTGGCAAAAACAAAATTTTCAGAGTGGCAATTGTGATAATTGTCAAAAGCTAAGAATGGCAAAAATGAAATAAAATTATTTTGCTTTTGCCACAGAATGGTAATTGTGATAATTGTCAAAAACTAAGAGTGGCAAAAGTGAAATGTCAAAATCTAGAGTGGCATAAGAAAAATTGGCAAAATCTAGAGTGGCAAAAACAAAATTTTCCCAACGTCTGAAACTGCCTTCAATGCATTAAAACTATCTGATTCAATGATTATATTGGAGCACCCAATATTTGAAGCCAGGCTAAGTCCATACCGAATGGCCTTTATCTCTGCCAAAACCGCCGATGCTACATGAACCAAAGGCCAGGTTGCTGCTGCAATAAAATTACCCCGACCATCTCTCGCCACAGCTCCGCAAGCTCCTGCCAGGGTCTCCGCATGAAATGACGCATCTACATTAATTTTCACACGTCCCATCTCAGGTTTGTTCCATATCTGATCAGATTTTCAACGAAGCCTCAAATATAGGACACACACGGCGTCATATAGGGTTGGCGGTTTGCAACCTTGTTTATTATAGTACAACTGTGTACAAAAACTTTTTTATGATCTGTCACAAAGAAAAATTGTTTTGTTACTTACCAAAATCTGTTCATACATACTATATAATTTGTTCTCAAGTGTAGATTTTTTTACATCATATATAAAATATTTCACACAATTGTGTTTAAAAAAGATTGTACCGATCTTCCTGGAAAATATATACACACATCAATTTCTTTTAACATGGTGAATCGCAGATGCTTACATACACACACATACACTTATCATTATAAAAGACACACACACACCCTGCCATCTATGAGCACCTCCTTGATACCGAGTTGACACAATATCTTCATATGTCGAAGTCACCTCCGACATACACTTATACCCTTTAAAAAAGCTATACATAACTCACATGGGATGACGGACTTTCTTGTATTATTCTTTCCCTTTTTGTACCAACAATAAAACTATGACTTGTAGATAACTGCGGTTACACATGGACAGACATGGTCTTTCTTTGACAGGGCACGTGGACAGACATGGTGGTTGAGCTAGAGATTTTATAACACCTCTGTTTCTTAAATATAAGTCTTTTTAAAAATTCTAACATAGACTCCATACGGAACAGAATGAGTGAATTTACACTCTAAACTACGTCTATATACACCCTTATGTAGTTCATATTAAAATTTAAGAAGAAAACATATATTTAAAAACAGAGGGAGTAATTAATTGCTGACAAAAATCACCCAGCATGACGGATTAGCTGGGTGACCAATAGATTTGTGCTTTTTTTTGCGGGTTAGAATTCTACATTTCTGCATGACCCGCTCCAATGAAAACACACCCTCCTCTTCGTTTTTGCGGGGATGTGAAAACACATCTTGACTAATGTTCCTACTCCCTCCGTTTTTATTTACTCTGGATATTAGGTTTGGCTGAAGTCAAACTTTGTAAAGTTTGACCAAGTTTATAGAAAAAATATAAACATTTAAGATAACAACTCTATATGATGTGAAAGTACATCCAATAGTGAATCTAATGGTATTGATTTGTTATTGTATATGTTAATATTTTCGTTTATAAACTTTGTCAAAATTTACAAAGCTTGACTTTGACCAAAGCTAATACGCGGACTAAATAAAAACGGAAGGAATACATCAACGAAAAATGCTCATCTATTTCTTTCAGAAATAAAAAATATATGACTCACATGACATGAGGAACTTTCTATTATTATTCTTTCCCTTTTTACCAAACACAAAAACATAACTTCAGATAACTGCGATAACACAAGCTGCTTATAAAGCTCTTACAACACTAATGAATTGTTGAACAAAAAATAAAAAATAAACTAGCTCAGGTAGCTAGCCACATCACCCAGCAGGACACAGATTAGCTGGTGATCGATCGACCAAATTCTGCGCGACCTGCTTCACTCGAACCACACCAGTTAAACCCGCCGGCTTGCCAGAGAAACGGCACCGCCGATTGACCGATGTCCCAGCTGGAAGTACGGCAGGTTGCCAGCGAGCGCGGCCTGGACGGCGACATACACCGCCGCAATGGCAGCGAACGCGGCCACAAACATGGCGAAGAGGACAAAGGGCCTCTTGCCCCAGCGCCCAATAACCCCGAGCGCGAACGGGTAGAACATGAGCAGGATCCACACGTTGAACATGAGCCCGCTCGCCGCCTCGACGACCTGCCCGGCCGACCAGCCCCAGGTGATCGCCTTCCCCACCGCCACGCCGATGGCAACCACGTTCACGGCGATCACCACCAGTGTGGGTATCAGCAGCGGCGCCCACTGCACGTCGTACAGCTCGGCGAACCTCTCCCTCGCGCCGGTGGCCAGCTGCTTCGCCGTCATCTTGAAGGACATGCCTTTCAGGCCGAGGGACCTGAGCACGACGTGCAGCACCGCCGTCGGGTACACGCCTGTCGCACAGATCATGTAGAACTGCTCGTTGCGGAACCAGTCGAGCAACGTGAGCCCCGCCCACACGATCTCCACCATGCCGATCACCTCGTTCGAGACGATGATGATGAGGACGTACATCACGTACGTCGGGTAGGGCTTCTGGATGTAGAACTGGCCGTTGAAGACCCACATCAGCGGCAGGAGGTGGTAGCAGACGACGAAGAGCGCCGAGAGCGGGTAGAAGGTCATGTTGGTGTAGGCGACGCGCTGCATGGGGTGGAGCCGACGGCCGGCGAGGAGCGGGCAGAAGCGGGAGAAGAACACCTCCAAGGAGCCCCCCGACCAGCGCAGGATCTGGTACATGCGCTCCGTCATGTTGATCGGGGCCGTGCCGCAGAACGCGGGGGGCTCCATGTCGCAGTACATGGACCGCCACCCCGTCCGATGCAGCCGGAAGCCGGTAACCGCATCCTCCGTCGCCATGTCGTACACCCACCCGACGCCATCGCCCCACTCCGTCCCGTCCTCGTACGCGCACGTCATGACGTCGGCCAGCTCCGTCGTTGCCGGCTCGTCAAGCGACACCGGCGACATGACGGACCGTTCCTGGTTCGCGGCCACCGGTATGGAGTTGATGAACGTCATCGACTTGCCGAATTTGTTGGGGTTCTCCAGCACCTTGACGTCGTCCGGGCGCCAGCGAGGCGGGTCGGCGCCGTAGAGCGCGACGCGGCGGAACATGCTGCCGGTGCCGACGTAGGAGGGCCCCTGGATGCCGTTCATGCCAAGCATGGTGGCGTCGAAGAACATGCGGTTGTGGTTGGCGTAGCGGTCCGTCGGGTCGACGTCGTCGAAGCGCTGCGGGAACTGGACGAAGGCCACGTTGTCGCCGTCGCGCCGGTCCATCATGAAGCACATGGCGGCGCGGAAGGCCTGGGAGTTGTTGATGTAGTGGTCGCAGTCGAAGTTGATGATGAAGGGCGCGTTGGAGAGCAGGGCGGAGACGCGCAGCTGCACGTTCAGCGCGCCCGCCTTCTTCTGGTGGTCATAGCCCGGGCGCTTCTCCCGGGACACGTACACCAGCATCGGCAGGCGCACGTCGACGGCGCTGAAATCCAGCGGACTGTGGTCGGAGCTTGCTGGCTCGCCGAGCTGAGGCTCGCTGCTTGGCTGGGACAACATAACCTGTTGAACAATCATGTCAGCGGCGACGAAATCACCATATTTGGTTTGTTCCCCAAATTCAAATTTGTACCTGAATAATTCCAGCGTGATCTCCTTTCCGGTGACCTTCAGCCGGCTCAGTCCATGTGCCAGGCCACTGTGTCCCGTCTGCCATCCAAGTCGCCTTCCCTCCTCCTCCTTTGGCGTCTTCACGGCCGTGCGCCTCTGACCGTTGCGGGATGAGAGTAAACAGTGCGTCCAGGCGCGTCTTGAACTCCTCATACTCCCTCCGCAAACGCCCATGATCATCGAGGAACTCTTCAGGCAAATTCCCCATGTACGGGCGGATCTTCACCCCGAAGTAGCTCTCCGGCGCCCTTGGTTCAACGTGATGCTTCCGGCAGAACGGAACCCACAGCGCGGCGAACTTGGCGGTCTCGACCAGCCCGTCGTAGTGGAGCAGTGAACCGCCGTCGTCCGAGAGGTAGGTGGCGTACTTGTCGACCGGGTAGTCGGTGGCGAGGATGGAGAGGATGGAGTTCATGGTGTGGAGCATGGGCTCCTCCACGGGGTCGACGGTGCTGATGAACACGTCCAGGACGGGGAGGTTGGAGCCGCCGTCGGGCAGGTCGAACTGCTGTCTCAGGAGGGGGATTGTGGGGATGCATATGGTGGGGTTGAGCTTCGGGACCTGGTTTAGCCACCAGCTCAGGCCGAACCAGAAATCTCCGACGACCGAGATCCACCACAGCCACATTGCGTCGGAATCTGGGTGCTGCACACGCCATGCGAAAAACACGATGACCGCCGTAAGTCTGGCCAAGTTCAAGAACCTGAAAGCTCAAAAAAAGAAAAGTTGAAGAACCTGTCACGCATAAATACAAAACGGATATTTGGATGTGCTAAAAGTTTCTACTTACAGAAAAAAAAAGTGCCCATGCATGTTATTTTATTATAAAAAGATGCTAATTCTTTTCAGGCAGCAAGTTGTTAAAATATAGTACTCCCTATGTAAAGAAATATGGTATTACAGTATTGACTATCTATAAATCAGTTTGGACTTTCGGAGCAGCTGGCTGGACCAATAATTCAGGGCCAGTTCTTTTGCCAGCTTAAAAAATAAGCCGCCCTTTCCGCAGCATTTTCTATAAGCCGCCTTTAGTATTCAATAGGGCATCTAGGCTAGTAATGAAATAACTAATTTAGAAGTCTCAATAAATTTAAGAAGCAGCTTATTTTTTAAACTGAGGAGAGGCAGCTTATTTTTTAAGCCGCCCAAAAGAACTGCCCCTCAATATGGTATCGAAGCCAATTGGCCTCGAGTTCAAGACCTTACCAACATAATATTAAAAAGGACTTTGCGGCCTACATCTATTGATTGCGCCTCTCCTTCAATCAGGTTTTTGGAGCAACTGACTGAAGCATGAATTCAATACAAGATTTGTTTTCCCGCTTGCATTCAAACCATCGGGAAGGGAAGACTTTCATCTCTTGTTTCTCGAGGAGTCAAGACTCATCTGACCATCTCCCAGGGACCACCCCCCTCCCACACACACACAGACACACATAGTTTACCCTTGACCTTATTTGTAATCTTTTGATTTGAGCCACCGACAGTTGGGTTTCGCGGTGCTATTAGTCTAGGGGGTAGTACAGTCGCAAGAGATGGACATCACAGAAGCCTTCAATGAGGGCTCAATAAATTGGGTTTTGATAACCTATGAATTTCCTAGATGTGTGGGCTCCTTTCGCCTTTGGTACGTGGGATGAGGTGGCTTCTCAAGAAAAAGGTGCTTGGTTTAGCATCGTTTGGAGCACAAAATTGTGCAGCGATGCTCTAGAATGATTTTCCTATTGGGATGGTGGCGTTTGCACAAGGTTCTTTTTCTGGCTTGAGACACCTGTAGTTAGATTTCACGAAGGAGAAGGCTATTGAGCAATACGATCTCAAGAGATCGAGTCGCTAAAGCCTTCGATGTGCCTGATTGGGCATCCCTCCTTCAGCTACTCGTAAAGTTAGGATCCAGTGACCGGTGGATCTATTGGGCTCCTTTTTGCGGGTTCCATAAGAGGTTTGGTGAACAACATCTGAGGATCTCATCACCAATAGAAAAGGATTACGGCATGGGACCCCCTCCCCCATGCTCTTTGTCATCATCATGAACGTTCAATACCATAATTGAGCACAGGGTCGAGGATGGCATACTATCTAGGCCAGCACCACATGGGCTTCGACACATGATGTCGATCTTTCTGGATGATGTCCTCACCTTCATTCCAACCCTAGCCCACCCCAGCCGCCATCCATTCCTGCCGCCACCGCCACTGGTTTGGACCTTAATCGCCCCCGGTCTGGGCTCCGCCGCCTCCCAAGAGATCGATGTTGCCGCCGCTGCCCGAGGTTCGCCGCCTTCCCGAGCTCCCACACCTCCGCCCCAAGCATTCCACGACGTCGCCACGAGCTCCCTGTGCACCGCCCGAGACCTCTTCCCTGTTTCCAAGCACCGCCACCACATCGTGTTGTCTTTGCCACCGACCTCGAGCTCATGGCAGCGACACTGCCAAAGTACCGCGACGTGAGGCTTTGGCCATGGGGCAAATGGGCGTCGGAGATTCGTAACTCGGATGCGAATGAGATAGTATGGCTTGGCACATTCGCCACCGAGGAGGAGGCAACATGCGCCTATGGCACAACCACGTTCTACTTATTTGGGAGCTGGGCGAAGCTCAACTTACGGCTGATGCCGCCTCGACGACCACCATCATGCCTTTTGTTAGGGTTGCCTCACAGGCCGAGGAGGAGGAGCACCGGACGGCCAAGGCAGAGCTCGCGGCCGAGCGCGCCATTGTCGCCTTCATGGTCGTGCTCTCGAGGAGGACCCGCATGTCGTCGTCGAGAACTGCGCGTTCTTCTAGTCCACGAAGGACACTCTCACGATCGAACACGATAGTCGCGAGATTGCCCACCTCGAGGCAAAGCACGAGAAGATGTTTGCTGAGCTCGCCGACAAGGAGAATGAGGAGGATGAAATGTCTTGGAGTCAGTCCATCGCCAATGACCATGAGGCCGATCCCTCGGCCGGGGGAGGGGGGGTACTCCCCGTCTCCTCCAACTCAGACTTCTCCAATCCGAGGTCGAAGAGGAGTAGATCTCCTATTTTATATCTACTAATATCTAGTTCTATTTAGAGCTGGCTCTCTTGGGCTTATGGATGACCGCCAAAATAAGAGTTGGCCCTTAGTTTATCTTGATGTCCGGTCCGCGGACGAAGAGGAGTAGAGCTCCTATTTTATATATCTGCTACTCCCTCAGTCCCATAATCTAAGGGTGTTTTTGCATATTATGAGATGAGAGAGTAGTATCTAATTTTATTTAGAGCCAATTCTCTTGGGCTTATGGATTGGCTGCCAAAATAAGAGCCGGCCCTTAGTTTATCTTGATGTTGTACCTAGTTTGATGAGGTTGCAGTGTTAATGTATTAGATAATAGACTGTTTTATTTTGCGGGTAGATAATAGACTGTTTAATTATGCTATATGCATGATGCTACTATGGTACCGTTGTTTAATTATGCAATGGATTATCTTTTTTGCAGGAAATTCAACGAAGTAATTTAAATTCGTGTTTGAAATGAAATTATGTACAAAAAAATTATTCGGAAAATGGACCTGATGTAAAAAAAAGTTATTTCCCGAAGAATGAACGATAAGATGGGAACTTTTCTTCTCGACTCATCCAAAAATATTTATTTGCTTTCATAATCATCACAACGACGCATATATATACCGATACAAAAAGGAAACAACCTGTAGAATTACCTGTAGGTGTTTACAAGCATGCCCTTGACCTTAAACGTGCGGTACAACAGCGGCCGGCCGTCCTCGCCGCCGCACTCCCGCGACGCCGCGATCTCCTTCTCGTCGGCGGGCACCCAGTACTTCGCCTTGGCGCCGAACACATGCCTGGCCCCCTCGCTGTTGTCGTTCGTCGCAAGCAGCGGGTCAGCGAGGCCCGCATTGCCGCCGCCGCTGGCCGCCGGCGAAACCATTGGCTCTGCCTATCTAGTCTAGCTTCTATGCATGCAGCTCGAGGAAACAGTGCGCGCGCGCGCGCGTGTGTATTGGCGCACGACGGCTATGCGAGACGCGGCCGCTATATAGGGACACGGTGCGACGGGAAAGTAAACCCAGCCAGCGGCCACCGACGCAGGGTACGCAGTGCTCGCTTCGCCATGCCCTGGGAGCTGGGAGCCTAGCTGAGTCGTGAAACTCATGAAGGGTACTGGCTGGCCGGGCCACTGGACCAATGCAACGGGAGCCGTACGCGTGGCCAATCGACGCCATTCCCTGCTAGGAAACAGCCTCGCTTGAGGAAAACGTGAGCTACGGGACAAACGCCGTGTACGCATCTGACGAAGACACTTGCTTTGGACAGCAGGGCGTGGGGTATTGACGTCTTGTTTGCACTTCTGTTTTGACCCGAAATAACGTGGAATAATTTGTTCTACTCGAAATGTTAAAATTCTGACGTCTAATTTTTAGCGTTTCGGAGCAATGTCTTCACGCACGATGGACCCCGTGCATGAATCGTAAAGCATTCATTTCCATGCACCCCTCCCTCTAGACGAATTACGAGCTGATGGCACTAAATGATCTGCTTAGATGACAATCTAAGTGAACACATTCGATATGGCAATTTCTGATTTTAGAGCATGTCATTTTTCATCTCTTTTTTTTTTCCGTTGGTGTAGCATGGTAATCCCTTCAGCCAACATACAAATCCTCACGATGGTAATTTTCACCATTTTTATGCAAATCATGGCAAATCCTGAAAACGCACGGCGATTACTCTGCTGCGTTAATGGATTTTTCTGACAATCCTTTATACATGCAATTTTACTTTAGAACATGGCAAATCCTTACACAACATGACAAATTTATCTGTTTCCGCATAGCAATTCTGAGTGTTCGCTGGAGGTGAATTTTGAGCGAAAGAGAACGTTCGTTCATTCCTACCTGGCCGGTGGATGATCATTCGCTCGGGTTACCCCTGTATATTGACGTCCATATGTTTACAAAATAGAAGAAATATTTAGGCAAAGACAAAATAAAATATTCATTTTACTAAAATGAATTAATCCAGTTAGAGAGAGGGGTAGATGTTTATGGGAGTCTCACAGGGTTGGTCTCTGGACTCTTACAGTTTATGGATATTTCTCGGAGAGCTTTGCTGGCTACACCTACGGACTAAATCTATAGAATTAATGTTACAGGCTGGGGTGGAAAGATTTGGCCGGAAATAGGAGGGAAATGTTGGCTCACAGCCTGTAAGGATCAAGATGACGACTGGAGAGGGGGGGGGGGGGGTTGAATAGGCGTTTTAAAACTTTTACGGACTTGTCTTTATCCTCATGCGGAATTAAACTAACAGATACTTTTCAAGCACAAATCCTAAATATGCTAGGCTCAACTAAGTGCACCAACAACCTATGCTAAACAAGATAGACACTTAAGGAAACTAGCAAGCACAAACTATATAACAGGATATGGAAATGTAGGAACAACTAAGCAATTCAACTAGCACAAGATATATCAATATGAGCAAATATGTTATAACAGGATATGGAAATGTAGGAACAACTAAGCAATTCAACTAGCACAAGATATATCAATATGAGCAAATATGAATTGCAGAAAGTAAAGGGTGTGGGTATGAGATAACCACAAGTGAGTCGGGGACGCGGATTTATCCCGAAGTTCACACTCGTGAGAGTGCTAATCTCCGCTAGAGCGGTGCCGAAGCCAAAGCTCCGGGGCGTCACCAAGTGATTCACCGTATTCTCCTTTTCAGGTCACCCCCAACGAATGAGCCTCGATTCACTCAGGGTTGGTCTTGAAGGCGACCACCACACCTCTAAAAACTTCTCTGGAGCACATCACAAACACGGAAGCTTCCGGAGGAACTTGACCACCTAGGCCACTTCACACCCTTTCCCGGAGCACACCACAAAAGGACGCTTACAGAGGAACCTTGGCCACCTACACTAGTAGAAAAGAGGGCTTTGGTCCAGGCCAGAAAAGGGCATAATCCCGGTTCTCGTAGAACCGGGACCAATGGGTGCATCAGTCCCGGTTCGTGAGGCCAGGGCACCGGCCGGGCCTCGGGGCCATTGCTCCCGATTCGTCTGACCCCTTTGGTCCCGGTTCCAGACACGAACCGGGACCAAAGGGCTTCTCTCCTTGTCGGTGTCAAAACCGGCGGATCTCGGGTAGGGGGTCCCGAACTGTGCGTCTAGGATCGATGGTAACAGGAGACGGGGGACACGATGTTTACCCAGGTTCGGGCCCTCTCTATGGAGGTAATACCCTACTTCCTGCTTGATTGATCTTGATGAATATGAGTGTTACAAGAGTTGATCTACCACGAGATCGTAATGGCTAAACCCTAAAAGCCTAGCCTGTACGACTATGGTAATGAATGTCCCTTATCCGGACTATGCCCTCCGGTTTATATAGACACCGGAGGGATCTAGGGTTACATAGAGTCGGTTACATAAGAAGGAATCTTCATAGTCGGTCGTCAAGCTTGCCTTCTACGCCAAGTAGAGTCCAATTCGGACACGGGTGTAGTCTTCGGCCTTCATGTCTTCACAGCCCATCAGTCCGGCCCATGGATAACAGGCCGGACGCCCGAGGACCCCTTAGTCCAGGACTCCCTCAGTAGCCCCCGAACCAGTCTTCAATAGCAGAGTGTTCGGCACACAAATTGTCTTCGGCATTGCAAGGCGGGTTCCTCCTTTAATGATCTCCAAGTAATGTATTCGGCCATTGATCCAATGTCGCTCCCCTCGGCTTTAAATAACTTCGTCTTCCACGTGTCGAGCGAAGGTGGAAGGTCGGGGTATTTTTGTAGATAACACCCCGTCCATGCAAGGAAGAGCGCCTATTAAATAGATTGGATCTTAGATCCATTCGGCACCACGCAGAGAAAAAAAATCCCCGGAGACTTTTTAAGAGAAACCATTCCAGCATGGCTAGCGTCCCCAGCTCCTCCACCCGTTCCGGCCCAGAGAAAGGCGAGTGGGAGAGGTGTTCAGTGTCCCACAGTCAATTGATGAAGTTGCAGACGCAGGGATTTCTTCCCCCTGCAGATCTAGTCCCTGTTCGAGCGGGGCTAGACTTCTTCATCGGTGAGACTCAGGCAGAGGACTTTCCCAATCCATCCTGGGGAGAGCGAGTATGTTTCATCCCCTACCTGCTAAGAGGCGTTGGATTTCCCATCCATCCGTTCCTCCGAGGGCTTCTGGAATACTATGGCCTCCAGCTGCACAACTTCACCCCTGCCTCCATTCTACACATTGCGGGTTATGTTGCTTTATGCGAATTATTCCTGGGCATTGAAGCCCATTTTGAGCTATGGAGGATATTGTTCTGTCTTGTCCCGCGCAATCATGAGGGGTCAATATTTGAAGTGGGCGGAGCCGAAGTGTGGCGTATCGCCAATACCGGATATCTGTCCAGCACACCAAGGAAGGCATCTGAAGAATGGCCTTCCGAATGGTTCTACATTGAGGACGTCGCACTTCCTGACCCAGTTCGAAAGGGTCTTCCTGAATTCGCGAGTGTTCCACTGAAGAAACGCCACAGTTGGCGTCCCCGGAGTCTTGAAGAGGATGACAGTGCAGAAGTTCGTCAGCTCATGAGCAAGATAAAGTTGCTCGCTCAGTCCGGACTCACAATAATCGAGGTAATGGCGACCTCCATAGTGCGAGGGGTTCAGCCGCTACAATACAGAGGGCTGCCGATGTGGCACTATAATGGAGAGGATGACGCCTCCCGCTGTGGCCGGAAAGGTCCGGATACCCCCGCCGCTCTGGCCAAGATATTAGCCGAGCTGTTTAAAGGGGAGGAAGAGGAATTTCTTCGCATTAAGCGCAGAGATGGGTATTCTATGTATGATCCCCCAGCTGGGTAAGCCTCAACCCCTCTGTTTCACTCGTTCCACTTCCGGATTACTTTTGATAAATTTCAAATCCGTTTGTTATGACAGCACTGGCGAAAGGTCACCGAAGGACTTCATAGTCCCGCCCCATAGCCGGAGAACCACAACCGAGAGCTTGATCGTGGGTTTGAGGAGGATCCGGACATATTCGTGGCGCTCGCAGAGGGAGTGTTTCACCAGTCAAGCTATGATGGCACAGAAGTGGCCATCACCGCCGACTACCCTGGCCTTCTTCCCATTTTGCACGTAAGTAATCGAGAGACACCTCCTTTTAAAAGAGTGCTCTTATTCTACGTTACTCACCGTACTGTCTTGTGCTCCAAAGAGGAGGCGTTCGGCAATTCCGAGGAGATCGGCTCCCACACCGGGCCAGCCTTCGAAGAGGAAGGCCGACAAGGACGCAGCCAGGCTTTCATCGAAGAGGTACAGGTCCATAAATATGCTTTTCAGCGGCCGTACCCGACTGTGACTTTGTGTGTTCGTCCAGTTCCAGGAAAAGGGTCCGCCGGACTATGTCCGGGGGCCCGGCCAGCCGTGTTCCTGACGACCGGGATTCAGGTCCTGTCGGAGAGACGGGGGTCGGTGTAGGAACAACGCCGGACTGCCCTTCGGCCGAGGGTTCAGAAAATATGTCCGCCGCCAACTCGGAGGTAGAGAGTGCCATGAATCATCGGCGCTGCAGGGCTGTTTTACGAGACCTCAAGTTCTCGGAAGAGGCGTTCAATGCCTTTAGCTCGGGCGACGCATACATCCGGGCTGCTCGAGACGGGCTTAGAAAAGCCACGGAGCAATATCTGACGGATGTGCAGGTAAGTTTTCTTTGTCCAAAAAAGGATAACCATGTGCCCGTAGCCCCCGAGACTAAAAGCAGTTGGCACAACTGATTTAAGGATCGTTGTACAATCAGGTACTTACCGAGAAGAATGCTCTGCTAGCCCAAGAGCTGGAGCAGTGTCGGGCGCAGCTGAATGCTGCTACCGCCGAACTGGAAAATTTCAAGAAGGCGTCTTCCGGTAACGTTCCCCTCCATCGAGGAACAATAATTTTATATCAACTGTGCTAATACTGTTGCTGATCGCATAATAGGATCGCCTGATCAACTTGAAGAGAAGTTGAAGATCGCCCAAGAGGGAGAAAGAGAGGCGAAAAGGCTACACGCCACAGGCGAGCGTGTGCTGGCCCGCGTCAGGGACGAGAAAAACAAGCTACAGGATTCCAACACTACATTGGGTGAAGAGTTGAAAGATGTGCGGGCCCAGCTAGCTGACTCCGTGAAGGAGAACAAGAAGCTGCGGGGCGGCATATTCAGTATGTATCTGAACTTATTTTTAGAGTAGTTCGGAGATAAATGGAACTGATATAGTTATGTTTGCAGGCATATTGACGGGCCGTCCTGAAGAGGAGGTGTCCGGATCATCAAGTGATCTGCTGCAAAGTCTGTCGCAAGTGCACGAGCATGCCCGGCTGGCCATGCGGAGCATTGCCAAGGCCTTATGGCCATCCGCCTCCCCTCCAGGAAGTATGGAGGAGCTTGTAGAGCTGTTCAAGGGAGCGCGGCGGCGTATCCGACTATGGAAGATATCGGCCTACCGAGAGGGTGCGCGAGAGGCCTGGGCCATGGTGAAAACGCGATATACCAAGCTGGATCCGAATCACATGGCCCGCGTTGGACCGCTAGGGTCAAATGGGGAAGAAATTCCCGTTAGTTTAGTATATGACCAAGTAGAGGTGGCCGCCAAATATTCCCAACATGATTGTAAGTTAGACTGCCTGTTGGACGGTATAGAGGAGGAAGTGTTTGAGTCCAAGTGACTATGTACTTTCCTTACCATGTGTAATTCTAGCTGAATTGTATATCATTTGTCATGGCGGACCTTTTCGCTTCAACCTCCGGACCCGAGGGTGCGGAGTGTTCCCGAATACCCTCGCGGCCGAATAGACCGTGGTATGCCTGGAAAACTAGGCGTTGGGGTCATAGTTGCTTGAACAGACAAGTTGTATCCTGCTAGTTATGTTATATTACATTGAGATCGTAAGAAACATCTTCCAGAGAGAATAGTTCCGTTAAGGGTTCCTTTCCCTGGGTGTGTATGTATTAATGTACATGTCTGAATTGTGATTGAGAAATCACGGTGTATGTAACTTCCGGGGGTTCGCAATGGAGTAAATGCAAAAACATCTTTAATTCACGGACCGAATATTCCCTTAAGAACGCTAGCTTTCGGCTTCACCCAGTCTGAGGTACACATCCGGATGACCCGGCAGTAACAATCGCAGAGGTGCTCCCTTTATGCCCTAGCCGAACTAACGGGAACATAGGGCATAAGCACAGGAGCCAAGCAACCCAGCTTGGCCAAAACTTAAGTCATATCGATGCATATAATGGTGAAGAAAAGGTACATATGGAAGAAAACGCATATGTGAAGAGCTTGATGCTCTGTGAATAATAAAAAAGCTTCTGTTCAAGAAGCCCCCAGGTATAATGGACGTACATATATAAGGATGTGTACGTCGATGGTGTTCAGTCGAGCCGTATGAGAGCTTTAAAGCGAAGAAATAAAAGCGGAAGAGAGAGAAAAAGTAATGGAAACTATAGAGGAGAAGGAGACAAACAAAGAATTCAGTGCTAGGCATAGAACCTTCGGAGTCTGGCCGCGTTCCAGGGGTTCGGCTCTAGGCGATTGTCCGATGCATCACGAAGACGGTACGCTCCTCCGGTAAGAACTTCGTCAATTATGAAGGGACCCTCCCATTTGGGCTTGAGTTTGTCCTTTTTCTTCTCCGGCAAGCGTAGAACGAGTTCGCCAACGTTGTAAGTCTTGGCCCGTACTTCTCTGCTTTGATATCTTCGAGCCTGCTGTTGATAAAATGCTGAACGGGCTTTGGCGATGTCGCGCTCCTCCTCCAGGGCATCTAGGCTGTCCTGCCGATCCAACTCGGCCTCTTTCTCTTCGTACATACGCACTCGAGGTGAGTCATGTAAATATCGCAGGGCAACACAGCCTCTGCACCATACACCATGAAGAAAGGTGTGTATCCGGTAGTACGGTTGGGCGTGGTCCGCAGCCCCCAGAGTACGGAGTCGAGCTCCTCAACCCAGTGCTTGTCTGATTCTTTCAAAGACCGCACTAGTCTGGGTTTGATGCCGCTCATAATAAGACCATTGGCTCGTTCGACTTGACCGTTGGTTTGCGGGTGGTAGACGGAGGCGTAATCAAGTTTAATGCCAAGATTAGTACACCAGGTTTTTACCTCGTCGGCTGTGAAATTAGAGCCGTTGTCGGTGATGACGCTGTGTGGAACACCATAACGGTGCACCACTCCAGATATGAATTCGATCGCCGGGCCGGACTCAACCATTTTGACCGGTTTAGCCTCTATCCACTTAGTGAATTTGTCCACCATAACCAGTAGATATTTTTTCTTATGGCTTCCCCCTTTAAGGGGTCCGACCATGTCTAGTCCCCAGACCGCGAAAGGCCAAGTAATGGGGATAGTTTGTAAGGCAGTTGGGGGCATGTGGCTTTGGTTGGCGAAGAGTTGGCATCCCACGCAGCGCTGGACAAGGTCTTGTGCGTCTGCTCGGGCTGTCGGCCAATAAAACCCAGTACGGAAGGCCTTGCTAACGAGAGCCTGAGCTGCGGCGTGGTGTCCACCAAGACCGGCGTGAATTTCTGCCAAAAGCTGCCGCCCCTCCTCCTCGGAGATACATCTTTGAAGTACTCCGGTAGTGTTTTTCTTGTAGAGCTCTCCGTCGTGAACCTTGTAAGCCTTCGAGCGCCGGACAATGCGGCGGGCCTCGTTCTGGTCTTCGGGAAGCTCCTTCCTATCAATGTAGGCCAAGAAGGGTTCGGTCCATGGGGCAATGACTGCCATAATGAGATGGGCCGATGGTGTAATTTCGGTGGCTGGGCCCCCGATGATGTCGGTGTGTTCAGAATCTGGGGTTGTGTTCGGATCTGGACTGTTGTTGCCGCCCTCCCCTTGCCACACCACGGATGGCTTAAAAAGCCTTTCCAGGAAGATGTTAGGTGGGACGGGGTCGCGCTTAGCGCCAATGCGAGCAAGGACGTCCGCCGCCTGGTTACTTTCTTGGGCGACGTGATGAAATTCAAGCCCCTCGAACCGAGCCAACATTTGTAAGACGACATTGCGATAAGCTGCCATCTTTGGATCTTTGGCATCAAAGTCTCCGTTTATTTGAGATATTGTGAGGTTTGAGTCCCCGCGCACCTCCAGGCGTTGTATGCCCATGGATACGGCCATCCGCAGACCGTGCAATAAGGCCTCGTATTCGGCTGCATTGTTGGAGTCTGTGTATAATATTTGGAGTACATACTAGACGACATCTCCAGTGGGGGACGTTAATATGACGCCCGCTCCCAGCCCTGCCAACATTTTGGAGCCGTCAAAATACATAACCCAATTGGAATATGTGTCGTACTCTTTAGGGAGTTCGGCCTCTGTCCATTCGGCGACAAAGTCTGCCAGTACTTGGGATTTGATGGCGCGACGGGGCTTGTATGTTATGTCGAATGGAAGTAGCTCGATTGCCCATTTGGCAATCCGGCCGGTGGCATTGCGGTTGTTTATTATGTCATTCAGTGGTACTTCAGAGGCCACCGTGATTGAACACTCCTGGAAGTAGTGTCGTAGCTTTCGTGATGCCATGAAGACCGCGTATGCTATCTTTTGATAATGGGGGTACCGGGATTTGCATGGTGTGAGAACAGTAGATACGTAGTACACTGGTTTTTTAAGTGGGAATTTGTGTCAGTCCTGCTCTCGTTCGACGACGAGCACAACGCTTACCACCTGATGTGTTGCCGATATGTATAGCAACATGGGTTCGCCAGCGTTTGGTGCGGCCAGGATTAGGTTGCTTGCTAGGAGGGCCTTTATTTCCTCCAGTCTGGCAGTCGCCGCGCTTGTCCATTCGAAGTTATTGGTTCGCCGTAAAAGGCGATAAAGTGGTAGTGCCTTTTCTCCTAATCTGGAGATAAAGCGACTTAACGCTGCCACGCAACCAGCTAGTTTTTGGACTTGTTTGAGGTCTATTGGTGTAGCCAACTGTGACAGAGCTCAGATTTTAGCTGGATTTGCTTGTATTCCTCTATTGGAAATGATGAAGCCCAACAGTTTTCCAGCCGGGACGCCAAAGACGCATTTTTCCGGGTTGAGCTTAATGTCATATGCACGGAGGTTGTCGAATGTAAGACGTAAGTCGTCTATTTAGTGTTTCGACGTGCCTAGTTTTGATGACGACGTCGTCCACGTAAGCTTCAACTGTCTTGCCGATCTGCCTCTCCAGGCATGTTTGGATCATGCGTTGGTATGTGGCTCCGGCGTTCTTGAGCCCAAAGGGCATGGTGTTGAAGCAGAATGGCCCATATGGGGTAATAAATGCTGTTGCAGCTTGGTCGGACTCCTTCATTTTGATTTGATGGTATCCGGAATATGCGTCGAGGAAACACAGTGAGTCGTGTCCTACGGTGGCGTCGATGATTTGATCAATGCGGGGGAGGGGGAAGGGATCCTTAGGGCAAGCCTTGTTGAGGTCCTTGAAATCGACACACAGGCGCCAGGATTTGTCCTTTTTTGGTACCATCACCAGGTTTGCCAGCCAGTCCGGATGTTTGATTTCTCTAATGAATCCGGCTTCGATAAGCTTGGCCAGCTCCTCCCCCATGGCTTGTCGCTTGGGTTCGGAAAAGCGTCGCAGTGCTTGCTTGACCGGTTTGAATCCCTTTAATATATTGAGGCTATGTTCGGCCAGCTTGCGTGGGATCCCTGGCATATCTGAAGGGTGCCAGGCAAATATGTCCCAGTTTTCACGCAGGAACTCTCGTAATGCGGCGTCGACTGTTGGGTTCAGTTGCGCTCCGATGGATGCTGTCTTCTTGGGGTCCGTTGGGTGGACCTGGAATTTGACTATTTCTTCTGCTGGTTTGAAGGAGGTGGATTTGGGCGTTTGTCAAGGATCACATCGTTCCTGTCCACCGTAGAGCGTAGTGCGGTTAGTTCTTCAGCCGCAAGGGCTTTGGATAGCGCCTCAAGGGCGAGGGATGCTGTTTTGTTTTCAGCGCGGAGTGCTATGTCCGGATCACTGACGAGGGTGATAATACCGTTTGGTCTGGGCATCTTGAGCTTTATATACCCGTAATGGGGTATGGCTTGGAAGCGTGTAAAAGCGTCCCGCCCCAACAGGGCGTGGTATTCGCTGCTGAAAGGGGCCACTTGAAAAGTGATTTCTTCGGACCGATAATTCTCGGGCGTGCCGAATACCACGTCAAGTGTGATTTTTCCCGCGCATCTGTGGCACCCCGGCTCAGAGCAACCGGTTTACCCTGCATTGCGAGCCCAGAGATCGAGTCTTCTGGCAATACACAACAACATGGTACAGAAATAACCGCTTTATTGATACTAGCGGGGTACATAGGTCTGATATTACATCGAGATGCGAGGCCAAGCGGCACACACGGTGCTGCTGGACAGTATGTACGTTATTTAATGAAGATGGCTGGGGCCTCGATCAGACAAAACTACACGACAGCGGAAGAACGGCGTAGCAGAACGCATAGCACAGGGACACCGATGTGGACACGACCTAGACATGAGATGCACTCCGATGCGAATCGGCTTGCCTGAAAGCTGGCATAACACGCTAGGTCAGTACATTGAATGTACTTGCAAGCTCACAACAAACATAAGCACGATGACAGACAATATCATGATAATTAAGCAAGTTAAAATTAATGCAAGAAATACTACAGATGCAGTGCAGCCAAACAGTGCACGGAGTCACGCGGACTTGCTTACCGGACGGTTATCTCGTAACCAAACGGTGACCACACCGGGGTCACACCTGAAACCAAAATCCATGAACACCTCGAGTGTTCAAGGTTCACCACGAAACAATGCATCACAACAATCGCTTAGTTTGCAAGATTAATTATAAAAGTTGATCCATGGTCTGACTTACTCCTGAGTCTTGCCCATAACCGAGGGCGCGGCTATCGATAGATTAAATACACTCTACAGAGGTAGCACACTTTACCCACACTGCGGAGTACCTGGCCTCGCTTTCCCATTCGGGTGGACCAAAATATTCCGACGAAACCCTTCCCTTGTCATGCACTCTCCTCGGCCACTCCGACCATCTCCCTCTCAGGGCTAGGTCTTGGGTGGCCCCGTGTCTACCAAAGACACCAACGACCACCGTCATGGCAAAACGGTCCCAAACGGGGACAAGGTACCATAAAAACAAAAACGAGCACACAAGGTTATGTCTGCCTACCGGGCCAGGGTATGCACGCCCATAACCTTCCCTCGCGGGAGGCACCGGTGAGAGCCACAACAAAGGACTGAATCAAGACCCTCCCATTAGGTAAATGTGGTCGCACTGAATTAGAAACCCGATTCAATGGCACCATGATGTGATCAACATCATATTCAAGTTGAACTTAATCAGGTTTAACTTTAAGAAAACTTTTTATTACTAGCATGGCATAATACCGGAAATCATGCAACTAGTCGTCATGCAAAGCAAACAACTCATGTTCATGGATCAAACTTAACCACACAACTATCTTGCAACACTAAGGATCAAACTTTCTGGTTATACCTCATTTTTACCAGCAAACAACATTTTTATTAGTTCTTTATTTAATGAAAATATCACTTAGTAAAATTACTACCATTAATTTCCATAGCAATATGCATAGTGCAAAACCTTATACTCTACTTAACCAAACAAGTTCATTGCATGCAACCAGTAACTAAACAAGCATTTCTAACAGAATAAAGTAACTACTAATTTACCCAAAATTATTTACCAAATTTTAAATGCAAATAAGAACTCATATTCAAGTAGAAAATCATAGATATTGAAATAACACCATCGAAATGCTGGCATGGCTTGCCTTAGTGTAGAGGAGGATCACACCCCTCTTGGTTTGCTTCAAGAAAAGCTTCTCCTTCTGAAAAATAATTTAAAACCACAAAAATAAATGTCAAAACACATTCTGAAAATCACCAGAAATTCTAGGCAGCAGAGAAAACTCCACCCTTTGGTGTGCTGCTAGAGCTTTCTGTAACAAAGACAATGCAAAAAGAATCAATTCATTTGGACTCATAGTTTAGAAATGGTGGCTGGTAAAAGTTTAGTCAAATTTCTGAATTAAATTTGAATAAACAGAAAATCCGGGGGGGGGGGGGGTGATGTCGAAGACGTAAAACGGGAGTGCGCCTCCACTCGTACCGCTTCGGGCGCGAGTGGTGAGGCTGACACTGGGCCCCGCCCGTCAGGAGAGAGAGAGGGGGATCGAGATCAGAGGAGGGGCGGCGTTTCACCGGAGCTCACGCCGATGACGAGCGGGTTTGTGGCTAGGCTAGAGGGATAGATTGGAAGCGGGGCTCATGGCGCACCTGCCCGTACCCGTGGCTTGGCGAGAGGTGGACGGAGCAGCTCGGGGTTGAGCTCGCAAGCTTCGGTGGCGGACGGGGTTCGCCGGAGAGGTTGAAGACGGAGGCTAGATGCAGCTCCGAGGGCTTAGCGGCCTCCAAGCAGTACCAACAGACCACCAAGGCCCTACCCAAGCAGTTGCCTGAGCTCGAGAGGCCCTGGAGAGCGGCAGCTGGCCTGCGGGGATCGCCGGAGTCCTCGGGTCGGGGCGACGGCCAGAGGCCCGCCTGACCAAACTACGGCTGTTCTATGTGTTCGTGGTGGTTGTGTGGAGTGGTGCGTGGCCAGGATTCGAGTCGGGGTGGCTTTATATAGCCGGAGCAAGGGGGAATGTGTCGCCGCCGGAGTGTTCTGGGCACGCGGCGAACATCGGCGAGAAGCTCCAACGCGAGGGGGCAAGGTGCTGCGTCGACTCAGGGGCTTGCCCACGCTTGTGGACGCGCACAGGAGGCGGTTGGGGAAGCAGACAAGCACACGCGCGCACTGTGGCATTTTCGCCGCGACGCGCCCGTGCTTGCTGCAGCAGCTCTGGCGTCGGCGAGCACCAGGTAGGGGTCAAGCTTGATGGGTCGACGGTTGTGGCGCGGTGCGGCAGTCGGGGGCGAGCGCTGGAACGAGCACGCGCGAAACAGAGAGCAAAGCGCCAGCCAGAGCACGTCGAGACGCTGCCAGGTGCCGTGTCCTCGCGCGGTCACCAAGCTGGCATGGTCAAAACGACGGCCAGGAGCGGCCAAACCTTGTCTACGCGCTCGACTGTGCAGTGTTACGTCTAGGAGAGGTGATGGATCATACCCAGGCCGACCAGACGTGACTCTACCAAGCTGGCAAGTTTCTGGTCAGAAACTTGGTCGCCAAGTTTTGCCACCTTCTAGAAGGCCATTAGGGCTAATCTCCTGGGGTTTAGGGTTCTTAGGAAGGTGTTTCAGCTCAAGAAAACTCAAGGCCAAAAGCTAAAGGAAAAATGCGCTTGCTGTACAAAGTGCATTTCTGGTCCAGAAGTGAAAAGATTTTCTACAGCAAAAATATTACAAAAAATGAAGCAATATTTTCACATGGGAAGATGTGCCAGGGTCCTAAGAATATTCATGAATTATCTCAGATTTTTCTGAGCAAGAAAAATTGAGGTTGCTTTGGAGCACAAGGTTCTGAAGTGAGTTTCAGAGAGGGAAATGAATATTTTTCTTTTAAGAAAAAGATTCATTTGATTATTTTGGGAATTTGTTGGAAGAATAATGTAGATAGGTCACTTGGGTGAAAGCCAAGGATATGCCCAAGTGACAAGTCCATATGAAGTGATTCAAAAACCAAGTCAAATCAGGGCAAAAACCACGGTGAAAACCAAGTCCGGAAAAAGAGAGAAGGCAAGTCCGGCAAAAGCGAGAAGGCAAAAATCCAGGCTGTCACAACATCGCGCCTCCCGACTAGGAATGATTCCTCGGAAGGTTGTGCTACTTTGCTTGATACGGCTCCTGTCTATTTCCATTTTGTGGAGTGTGTCCTCGTAAATGAGGTTTAGTCCGCTGTCGCCGTCCATGAGGACCTTGGTAAGTCGAAACCCGTCCACGATGGGACTGAGGATTAATGTGGCTGGTGCTCAGACTGTCCTGTACCTCGGTTCGTCCCTGGCATTAAATGTTATAGCCGTGTCGTTCCAAGGGTTTGTTGCCGCGATTTGGCAGACTTCCGCGAGGTCGCGAAGTGCCCTTTTGCGATTGTTGTTTGACGCGAATGTCTCGAAGACCGTCAATATTCTGGTGTCGTCGTCTTCTGGGGGGTGCTGTTCTGGGGCGTCCTTGATAAGGATGTCCTCGCCGCTCTTGGCTACCTGCCGTAGTATCCAACATGCTCTAAGGCTGTGGGTTGCCACGGTATCTGGTGTTGTATGTATTTTGCATGGGCCATCGAGCCACCCCTCCAGAATGGTGCCGTGCCGCATAGTGGTTTTATGTTTCTTGACTATTGGACTGGGCATGCCACGAGGGTGCGCCCTCTTCGCCTGTAGGGGGAGTTGAATTGGGACCGACGGCTCCCAGCAAGCTGCCTGAGTTTTCCAGGCGCTCTCCATCGCGCTGTACTTTTGTATGATGGTTGCTAAGTCAGCGAATTTCAGTATGCGGCGGCGATTGATGGCGTTGAGGATTCCTTCGTCCGCGCAATTGTTGTAGAACGCTGATATTGCTTCCTCGTCACGGCAATCTTTTACCTTGTCCTTGACAAGGAGAAATCTGGCCCAGAATTGGTGGACCGTTTCCTGAGACTGTTGTTTTATGCTCGTGAGAGCTTCTATGTCCGGGTGGGTGGGTGGAATTAAATCCGAACCCCGACCTGACCGATTATCCGGAGTCTGACGACCTTCTGGGCCTAACAGTCTGGGTTCCGGAATATCTTCTGATTGTTTAGGACCGACGTCCGATGCTATGTTCGGAGGGCTGGTCGCGTCCTTTCGCGGGTGAGTATCCGGCTCTTCCTGAACAGCGATCTGAACATAGTCCGTCTTCGATATAGAATAAGACTCGCCGTCCTGCTCCACGACTACCGCAATCTGGTGGGTGACTGGTGGGGCCTTGATTTCTCCCGGATAGGTTTTAGGCCCGATCCGGTCGTAGTCTGTGGCGATTCCCAAAGCGGCGATGCGATCTAGGAGTTCATTGAAAGACGAAAACTCTGCCGGATCCATCTGCTTGGAGTGATCGGAGTTGATGCGAAGGGGGTTTTCGATGGCCCGAGAGGTCATCGTCGGCTCAACGGCCGAACGGGCGATCATAGTAAAGCCGCCCAGCCGGAGGGTTTGGCCTGGGGCCAGAGCTCCCCCGGAGGTGATGTTGTCTTTAAGGACAAGGCGAGCCATCAAGCCTTTCGTCGACGGCACAGTGGAACTCTCAATGAAAGCACCAATGTCGGTGTCAAAACCGGCGGATCTCGGGTAGGGGGTCCCGAACTGTGCGTCTAGGATCGATGGTAACAGGAGACGGGGGACACGATGTTTACCCAGGTTCGGGACCTCTCTATGGAGGTAATACCCTACTTCCTGCTTGATTGATCTTGATGAATATGAGTGTTACAAGAGTTGATCTACCACGAGATCGTAATGGCTAAACCCTAAAAGCCTAGCCTATATGACTATGGTAATGAATGTCCCTTATCCGGACTACCCCCTCTGGTTTATATAGACACCGGAGGGATCTAGGGTTACATAGAGTCGGTTACATAAGAAGGAATCTTCATAGTCGGTCGTCAAGCTTGCCTTCTACGCCAAGTAGAGTCCAATCCGGACACGGGTGTAGTCTTCGGCCTTCATGTCTTCACAGCCCATCAGTCCGGCCCATGGATAACAGGCCAGACGCCCGAGGACCCCTTAGTCCAGGACTCCCTCACTCCTGGCGCAGACCCTTTAGTCCCGGTTGGTGGCTGGAACCGGGACCAAAGAGCGGGCTACTGTCCCGGTTCTAGCCACCAACTGGACTAAAGAGATGCCTATATATATCCCTGCCCGCTCACTCCTCTGTTTTTTGGCCGTGTGGGAGGTGTGTGCATGCGATGCTCTGTCTCCCTTCTATGCATGCACATGAGGTGTTTGATGAAATGCCCGAGCCACACTTAAGCTTTCTCCTCTCCAAGCTCGACCTGCAACACTACTAGAAAAAGGCCTACTAATGGCGCACCTAATCTGGCCATTAATGGCGCATTAGTGGTGCGCCATTAGTAGCACGCCATTAGTATATTTTACTAATGGCGCACCACTGGTGCGCCATTAATATCTGGTATATTAATGGCGCACCCCAGATGCGCCATTAGTATATACAACAGTGCGCCATTAGTATGCCTCCCAGGGGGCCATGTATACCCAGGTGCTTTGGCATACTAATGGCGCACTACAACAGGATGCGCCATTAGTAACTTCGGCATACTAATGGTGCACTGTTTAGTGATGCGCCATTAGTATCCTTTGGCATACTAATGGCGCACTATGATGTGATGTGCCATTAGTATGAATATTAGGTTTTTTTATTTTTTAATTTTCTGTTTTTTGCACAGGTTACAAAATGTATAATTGGACAAAATATAGATAGCACACATCAACAACAGATTCATCGAATACAATAGAAGATTAGTCTCTGAATACAATTCATCATTTTAGTCTCCAAATACAATTCATCATATTTACTTCAGGAAATATTTACTACTGTAGTTTCTGTTACAAACAAAAAAAAGACTGAAGTTTGTCCTAGCTATATTTCAGGATGATTTTTCAGTTGCTCATGCTTTTTACAAATTGTAGCTACTGTTTTTTATACCTAAACAAAATTGCCCTAGCTATATTTGCTACTGTTTTTATACCTAATTTTTTGCTACTGTTTTTTTAATTTGCTACTGCTTTTTTTTATTTGCTACTGTTTTTTATACATACACCACCAAAGTCCAAAGAGTAACCACTTATTAGCTACCAGGAGTAAGTAACTAACTAAATACACTTCTATAACAAAATAAATCAGAAACTTAGTTTTCAGTGTAATGAAACTAATTTGGCGTTGTAGGTCTTGATATATTTTTCTTATGGACTTGGTCAAATTTGAATAAGGACAAAGCTAGAACTTCAATTAATTTGGAATGGAGAGAGTAATCCACAATAGATAAACTGAAGCATACTAAATGAAGACAAGCTCTTGGATGCTACACCTTAGTTTTAGAATAGACAAACAGACACATTCTAACTTCTAATGGAAAACATGGTTAGATAGATGATTACAAATTGCACATGAAAGAACAGGGGTAAATATTGTTAACAGAAGACAGCCAAACAAATATATTGCTCTTTATGAGGTTATGAGGTTACAGAGTACAAACTTAACTTGAGAATGACAGTGTTCAAAATAGTCAATGAAAAATTCATCAATACTGAACATAATTAACAGAAGTTATTTTGATGGTATATAAGAATATTTATGGAACAAACAACATGAAGATAGCTGCAATCTTAAACAAAAATCAAAGCACACTTGTCTGTAAAAAGCTAACAAACTATGTGATGCTTCCAGCTAATATGTTCAGAGAACAGGAGCATGAGAAAAAATAACAGAAACTATATGATTTAACTGGTTTCAAAACATGAAGTCCTAAAAGCTCTTGTTTTTGACTTTGCATCCACTGATAAAGAAGAATCAGAGTAGTGAGCAAGACTGTAAATGTTCTGAAAATTAAAAGAAAAGAGAGATTGCATGTTCATCTTAGCTGCAGTTCTGATCGTGAGAAGTACATCCTATACGTTTTACCAAGGGAACAGTAGGGATAATAGAAAGTCACTGTTGTCACTGTCCTAGTGAAGAATTTTGTGCTATCTACCTTCTTGGTTTACCCCCTAGTGCTTCGATACATATGCAATTACACAACTGAACAGTAGTATGCTGGTTTTACTTACATGAACAGTAGCTTAGTACTGATAGAAAAAGAAGAGTTTCTTCTACTAGAGGATCTTTGTTTGATGGACTCGTTTGCTGAATATTTGACTGCAGTATAGTGTAACTTTTCAAATTTCACATGATAGTTGGTAATGAGAAACATCTCGTTGGGAAAGATAAAATTGGGTGCACAAGGCATGCTCTGGTTCTAAAGTGATAGTTTAGTGATACTGCTTGTAGGAAAAATTTGCAATATGCCATCTCATTTGGAAGGAATTTAAGTCTTGATAGCCTATATCTAAATCAAGAAAGGGAGGGAAAGGGTCAGTGTTATCTGGCATTGATGGCATGCCAATTTACATCTAATGTTTACTGTCTAGCTTTGATGATATCTGATCTCATAAGGTAGTCTAAGAATGAGGGGAGCAGTACTAGATATAATCAGAATGCAAAAAAGTGATGTCAGGGATACTCTACATACACAGCGAGAGCACGTCGTTGAAACAAAACCAGAGCATAGCAGCTACAGTCATAAAACCAGCAGCACATTTAGGATCATCTTGCATTCAGAAGAAAATTTAGGTAGGAAAAGAGATACTGAAGCAACACACAGGGAACTGAAAAATAGTACTGTCATACAGCTGATGATATAGCAAAATCATGGTTTTATATAAAACAATCCTTCATGAATCTAACACAACTCTGTTTCTGTACTACAATAGCACATGTACGCACTCTTTCACTCTACAATAGCATGGTTTTAAATCAAACATAGTATGAAGTTCAGAGACAGATTGTTGTATTAGGAGCAGAGAGGGAGAGGTGGGAAATGGAGGCGGGGGTGATTTGGATGGGGTACCTGCGGGCGTAGAAGACGGGGGCGTCGTCGGGGACGAAGACGTCAACGCTGTGGATGTTGGTGGTGGTGCGATGAGGTCCGGGAGGCGACGAGGTCTAGGTGGTGGTGGTGCTCCGAGGAGACGAGGAGAGCAGCGCCGAGGAGACGAGGACGACGGGGCGGCGGGGCGGCGGCGTCGGGAGAGGAGAGGGCGGCGTCGCGGCGTCGGGGCGTCGGGGCGGAGACGAGGACGACGGGGCGGCGTCGAGGCGGCGGGGCAGCGGCGTCGGGAGAGGAAAGGGGAAGGGGATCGAGGGCGAGGGCGAGGGAGAGAGAGGGGATAGGTTATCCAACAGGTACATCCATACTAATGGCGCACCTCACCCTGGTGCGCCATAAGTACATCCATACTAATGGCGCACCTCACCCTGGTGCGCCATTAGTATTTTTTTATTTCTGCTCGAGCCAACAGGTTATCTTCCACCTTACCTGATCCACACCAAGTTCCCTCTACTAGCTCGACTGGTCAGCAGCCAGTTCTCACACCAGGAGGTCCTGGGTTCGATTCCTAGGCTCCACAATTTTTTTTATGCATTTAAAATGCTGTTTGATATTTATTTGTGTTTAAATATGTTCAAACTTGTTTAAATCATAACAGTAATATTTTTTATAAGACAGTAATAATTTTTTAAAAAATATCATCAAACAGTAATGCCGGTGGAGCGGGGGAGGGTGCGCGGGGTGCGGGGGGCCGGTGGACCGGGGGGTGCTCGACGGCGAGGGGGACCGGATCTGGCGAGGTGGGATAGCTAGCGATCGAGATGGAGGGGGATCGAGATCGAGTGTCCATGAAATTTAAAAATATTCATGATAGTTCAAAAAGTGCCCATGAAATACAATCGAGAAATGAAGGCTACGATTTAAATACAATCGATCTTAGCTAGCTAGCTATCTATTCACAATCTTCTTGCCCTTCTTTTTCGCAAATGGAGTTCTTCTGTGGAACGAACGTCCTTTAGGTAGGGTGGTCCTGCTTCTTCTTGTGGTGTATGCTGCTACTTCATCATCGTCGTCATGTTCGATTCTCGGGTCGCCGTACTTGTCGAAGTCTTGCTCATTGGCTACTCCATCCATTCCGATGATCTTCCTTTTGCCTCTCCTCACGACAACACGACTGGGCTTTGACGGGTCGGTAATGAAGAAGCATTGGTCCACTTGGGAAGCCAGTACCCATGGCTCATTTTTTGCGGTGACGTTTGCGCCTGCGGTCTTGGATTTGGCTTCGGGTATAACCATGGTGGTGAAATACCGGTCTTCTTTTAGGACACTCTTGGCCCATCTGACACGGAACATCGGGACCTTCTCTCCAGCGTAGCTCAGCTCCCAGATCTCCTCGATCCTTCCGTAGTATCTGTCCTTGTCGTTACCGGTGTAGGATTCCATCGTTACCCCGGAGTTCTGATAACCATCGCTCTTCATGTCCTTGGCCTCGGTGTAGAATGTGTAGCCGTTGATATCGTACGCCTCATAGGTCATCAGGTTTTGCTCGGCGCCCTGTGACAAGGCGAATATGAGTTGTTCTTCCGCGGAAGAATCCTCATGTAAAGGGTACGACAGAAGCTTCTGCTTGAACCAACGCGTGAAACATGAGTTGTGCTCTTTGAGTATATCTCCGTCCGTCCTCTGTTGGCCTCGGTCATTGTACGTCTTCTTAATAAAGGTTTTGTGCTCTACCACCCAAGGATCGACCACGTCTATGTGTTGTAGCGCGACTAGGTTTGCTCTTTCAAAGTCGGCGAGTCGACCCTCGAAATCGACATGCATTTCGCGGCGACCCTCACGGTGACCCCATCCAGCGAGCCTGCCGAGGTGCCTGTTGACGGGCAGACCAACGGGGTTCTCGATGCCTAGATAATTCGTGCAGTAGGAGATGCACTCTTCGGTCAGAAAGCCCCTGGCTATGCTTCCCTCTGGACGTGACATGTTGCGAACGTATCCTTTGATGACACCATTCATCCTTTCGAACGGCATCATGCTGTGCAGGAACGTCGGCCTGAGTTGGATGATATCGTCCACGATATGGACCAGCAGATGCACCATAACGTCGAAGAATGCGGGCGGGAAGTACATCTCAAGCTCGCATAGTATCACCACGATCTCTTCCTGTAGCCTTCTGAGTTGCCTCACGCCAACAGACTTCTGAGAGATGACGTCGAAAAAGTTGCATAGGCCAAATAGCGTTTCACGGACGTGCGCGTCCATGATCCCACGGATTGCAACTGGAAGTATCTGCGTCATCAGCACGTGACAGTCGTGAGACTTCATCCCGCTGAACTTCAGCTTCGCTAGGTCTAGGTATCTGCTTATCTTCCCCGCGTAACCGTAAGGAAGTTTTACTCCTACGAGGCAGGTGAAAAACTGCTCGATCTCCTCCTGACTTAGAGTGAAGCACGCGGGAGGGTAGTCATTTCCGGTCTTCTTGGCCTTTTTGCCTTTGCGACGACTTTCCGTGTCCTGCTTCGCCTCATCATCATCATCATCATCATATATAGCGTGAAGCTCCTGCCTGATGCCCATTGATTTCAAGTCTGCCCTTGCTTTCGGCCCATCTTTGGTCCTCTCTGGCATGTTGAGCAGGGTACCAAGCAGACTCTCGCACACGTTCTTCGTGATATGCATGACATCAAGGCTGTGAGGCACACGGTGGTCTTCCAGTACGGCAAGTCCCAGAAAACAGACCTCGTTTTCCATACCTTCAGCAGCGGCTCTGGCACCTTTCGCTTCTTTCCCGGCTCTGGTGCCTTTTGCTTCTTTCCCGGCAGTGGGCAGTCTTTCCAATTTTTCAACAGCTCGTCTATTTCCTCGCCGCTCCTCGTACGCGGGCGTCCTCGGGGTTCGGTTTCACCATCGAATAGACCCTTGCGTTTTCTCCACGGGTCATCGTCGCGAAGCCACCTTCGATGTCCCATGAACACGGTTTTCGAAGACCCGGGATCTCTATCTAGCTGGCAATACGTTGTGTCATCCATGCACCTGACACATCCAGAAAATCCGTGGACCACCTGCCCCGCGAGATATCCGTAACCGAGATAGTCGTGCACCGTCGTGAGCAGCGCGGCTCTCATAGGGAAATATTCTTTCTCTGCGGCGTCCCACGTATTGGCTGGCGTTTTCCACAGCGTGTCAAGCTCCTCTTTCAGCAGCCCCAGATACAGATTGATGTCGTTCCCTGGTTGTTTCGGTCCTTCGATTAGCATACTCATGTGAATGTACTTACTCTTCATGCACAGCCAGGGGGGAAGGTTGTACATCCACACAAACACAGGCCAGGTGCTATGTGTGCTTCTCTGGCTGCCAAACGGATTGACTCCATCGGTGCTCGCGCCCAGCATGATGTTCCTTGGATCGTTCCCAAATTCTAGGTCTTCGAAGTTCAACGCTTGCCACTGGCTCGCATCCTTAGGGTGACTCAGCATCTTGTCTTTTTTATCTATCTCCGGATCATTTGCGTCATCTTCTCGCTTCTTCTCCTCCCTATCCGCGTGCCAACGCAGGAGCTTTGCTACCTTAGGGTCCGCGAAATACCGCTGGAGACGAGGAGTGATCGGAAAGTACCACACCACTTTTCGAGGAGCTTTCTTCCTCTTCTTGTATCGAGTGACGCCGCACACCGGACATATGGTAGACTCCGCGTGCTCGTCCCGATAAATGATGCAATTGTTCATGCACACATGGTATTTCACGTGCGGTAAATCCAGAGGACACACGATTTTCTTCGCCTCCTCCAAACTGGTCGGGCACTTGTTCCCCTTGGGAAGACGTTCGTGCCAGAATGACATGTTCTCGTCGAAGCATGCGTCAGTCATTTTGTGTTTTACCTTCATCTCTAGAGCCATGAGCGTTACTTTCAGGCGGGTATCCTCGGGCCTGCATCCTTCATACAATGGAGTAACCGCGTCTAACTCAAGTTGATCCATCTTGGCTTTCTCTCGGGCGGCAGCTCTTGCGTTATCCGTCTGCTTGAGAAGCAGCTCTTGAATATGAGGGTCCTGCACCCAGCCCATCGATGGTCCAGCGTCGTCTGCTCCGCCGGCATCATCATCTTCATGATCATGCCCGTCGTCTGCTCGGGCATCTTCCTCATCATCATGTCCTGCATCTTCTACATGATGACTGTGTACAGCATCACCCTCGTGATCATCTCCTGGGGATTCTTCGTCTTCTCGCCCGCCCGAGCCGCGGTGGTTGTCTTGCTGCCCTTCCTCATTTCTTGCCCGGCCCCCATGGACGACTTCGTAGTCATCCTCATCACCTTGCCACCGATAGCCATCCATGAAACCGCGCAAGAGCAGGTGGTCCCGCACCTGCCAGGATTCCGGGTCCGCAATAAGGCTCTTCAGCTTGCATCTTCGACACGGACATCTTATCTCCGTCTCGTTCTTTTGAAGCATCTCGGCCTTCGCGGACCTCAAAAACCTATTCACGATGCCTTCGGTCATCATGCGGACCATGGTCGCCTGCGGGGTAGAGCAAAACGATATTTTAGAACCAAGAAAAAATTTGGCATGACTTTCCCTAAAAATAGGACAAAAAAGAATGCTTAATGCCAAAATTCTCGCCGAAACGGAAATGAATCAACATTCCGGCAAAATATTGGCAACTATCGCATTTCAAATACCGGTACACCTCCAAACACAAACACATATGCAACACCACAAACATATGCAACACCACGAACATACATAGATCTAGCTAGGCCATAAAAAGTGCATGTGCACATTGTTGTAGGGAGAACAACATAAATATAGCTTCCCCCCTTACTTACCTATCAAAACAAGGTAATTTAACCACTTAAATTGAATGAATCTATGGTGGAAATGAGGTGAAAAAGAGGAGGCACCCGAGACAAGGAGGAGGTGGAGAGAATGAAGTGGGGAGAAAGTGAGTGTGGGTAGGAGAGGCTGTCCAAAATATCTTGTTGCTGCCCACTTACTAATGGCGCACCAACTCTAAATGCGCCATTAGTAATCCAGGTTACTAATGGCGCACCTTCTGGTGGTGCGCCATTAGTATGTTTGGACAGGCGCACTAGTTAAAAAAAACTTTTGATACTAATGGCGCACCCTGGGCCAGGTGCGCCATTACTACTTACAACTAGTAATGGCGCACTGTGTCTGGATGCGCCATTAGTATGTTTGGACAGGCGCACTAGTTAATTTTTTTTTTTGATACTAATGGCGCACCCTGGGACAGGTGCGCCATTACTAGTTACAACTAGTAATGGCGCACTGTGTCTGGATGCGCCATTAGTATGTTTGGACAGGCGCACTAGTTAAATTTTTTTTGATACTAATGGCGCACCCTGGGCCAGGTGCGTCATTACTAGTTACAACTAGTAATGGCGCACTGTGTCTGGATGCGCCATTAGTATGTTTGGACAGGCGCACTAGTTAAATTTTTTTTGATACTAATGGCGCACCCTGCGCCTGGTGCGCCATTAGTAGTTTCAACTCTAATGGCGTATCAGAAGGTGGTACCAGACAAGCGGTGCGCCATTAGTGTCAATCCCATCTATAGCCCTTTTTCTAGTAGTCAAGCTTCATTTTCCCCAAAATTTGTCTAGGTTTGGCGGTCCGTCCCCTCCCCGTCCTCACCGCTGTCGATCGCCCGCGCCGATCTCGTCGTCGGCACCACCGTGGTGAGCCTCTTGTTCTTATCTTCTTTTTAAAAGAAAAAAAATCTTACTTCTATGGTTTAGATAGATACTTGTATGATTTTCTTACTTTTATTATTGTTTGTTATTATATAGTGCCATGGTTTTGGTATCCGCTGAGGTGTTCAAAAATTATAGATACGTTGGAGACGTATCAGTAACAGATGAGTTTTCGTCCGAAACCGTGATACTTCGAAAGAGATTGTCCATTTTGTACACGAAGTGCATCCAGTTTTTGCCATAACCCTCTCAACTTTTTAGCACATGCTATGTGGGTGAAATGATGATACCATGCCAACTTTCAACCTTTTCAGAGTTCATTTGTAGTGCTTTTCAATTTCAGGGTCATTTAGCTAAAGAAACAGTAAATGCATGAAAAATACCAAATGAAGTAGGAAAGGGTTGAAAATTGATGATGTGGCTTTGAATGGTGCATATTGAATGCACAAAACGTCTGGAGTTGAAATAAGTTTTAAAAAATAAAATCCCTTTGTAGTAGACGAGTTTTCGTCCGAAATCGTGATACCTGTTGACGCTCAAAAGTGGCACGATCATAAAGAGTAGCTTGAAGCTATGCCAAGATTAATTCAAACCTATTGTTAAAAGTCACCATGGGATGGCTCTCTTCGAGAAGATCAAGATGGATATGAAGATGGCCTAAAACGGGGCTCAGATGCAAAAGTTATGACAAGTTCAGAGATGCTCATGTTGACACCAGATTAAATAATCGCTTGAATCCCAATTAAGATGACACCAAATGGAAAAAGTCTCAACATGAAAGTTGTGCGTCTCGTTGAAACGGTTGATTTCGATATAAAAAACGTGTCAATCGAAGGTCGTATGCAAAAGTTAGAGCCGAAACTGCGCAGTTGCATCAGGATGGCCAGATACTCCGGGAATGATCATCCGGATTTGGGATTTCTCCGAGGATGGCCGGACACTCCGGGGATGTTAGTCCGGGTTTTGGATTTTTCTGCCGCAAGTTGCAAACCAAACCGTTTTGGAAGGTTGGATTTCGAGTTAGACCCAAACTAGGGTTTTGAACGTGAATTCTAACCTTTCCTTGCCCGGGAAGTCCATCCGCCTCTTATATACCTAAGGGGTGACAGCCAATTAAACAACAACACACAATCGAACAAATCATCTACCACTTTTACCTTTACCTTTATCTCTCTCCCTTGTTCTTCTTCTTCCTCGTTCTTCGTTCGTTCTTCTTCTTACAGGGCGGCGAACGTCGAGGCCCTAGGGGCGATCAGGTCGACCTAGGGCAGCCCATAGCCGCCGCGCACCTTGACGGGATCTATCGGGGATATACCCCGCGGTATGACCCAGCCAGACTTGGCGACTCACCAGAGACCTGGCTAGAGCTTGGCGACTCACTGGTGATCCGCCTGAACATGGCGATTCACAGGTAACCTGCCTGGACATTGTGACTCACTGGAGACCCGGCGGGCGGATCAGACGGACGACAAAGCCCAAGGCCCAGCAGGCTGGATTATACTCTGGTGGGCCGGCTTAAGGAGAAAGGGATGACAAATATTTCCTTTACGAGGAAGCAAGACTCGGACTTGTATTCAACTTGCAAGAAAAGATACACTAGTCCTAGTCCTACTAGGACTCCGCATGTAACCCGCCCCTCTAACTTATATAAGGAGGGGCAGGGCACTCGAAAGAGGGACAAGGAACAAGAAACAATCTCTAGGGCTAGACACCGAGAGTCGGTTCCCGACGACTCTCCCGTGACCATAATGAGACCTAGCCTCAAACATCATGTAGGGTTTTTACCGGATGATGTTTCCCGAGGCCCGAAGCTGTCTAAATCCTTGTCTTGTGTTGCGTCTCTCGATTCTGCTCAACCCCTCTCAAGCTACCACATATATGCGTTGGCCTCGCGACTAAGTCCTGACACTAAGGACATCTGCCGTGACAATTCCACGACAGGATCCCTCCCGGGTGTGTGGGGTTTTGGGTCCTCAAAAGCGCTCGCCGGATTGCCTGCTACCGCGCTTCCGGACGGGTCTCCTTCGACGCGAGCTGCGGTGCATCACCCTCGGCGTTGGAGGTACACAGTGACGTGTTCGTGTGCGAACAATACCTCGAAAGAGATTGTCCATTTTGTACACGAAGTGCATCTAGTTTTAGCCGTAACCCTCTCAACTTTTTAGCACATGCTATGTGGGTGAAATGATGATACAATGCCAACTTTCAACCTTTTTAGAGTTCATTTGTAGTGCTTTTTAATTTCAGGGCCATTTAGCTCAAAGAATGAACTAATAGCAAAAAGAATGAACTAAATAGCTTTTATAAAACTCCAATAGCAAAAAGAATGAACTAAAAAGAATCAATTAAATATAATATTCTTCAATAGAAAAAAGAATCAACTAAAAGGAATAAAAGTAATATTAACTAAAATTATCAATGTATTTATTTGTTAAAAGAATGAACTAAAAATAATCAACTCAAATATTAACTAAAAAGACTGAACTAAAAAGAATAAACTAAAACATTAACTAAAAAGAATGAACCAAAAAGAATCAAAAAGAATTTAAACTAAAAAAGAATCAGAATAATATTAACTAAAATTATCAAAGTATTTATTTGTTAAAAAGAATGAACTAAAAATAATCAACTAAAATATTAACTAAAAAGAATGAACTAAAAATAATCAACTAAAATATTAACTAAAAAGAATGAACTAAAAAGAATCAACTAAAACATTAACTAGAAAGAATGAACTAAAAAAGAATCAAAATAATATTAACTAAAATTATCAAAGTATTTATTTGTTAAAAAGAATGAACTAAAATATTAACTAAAAATGAACTAAAAAAATCAACTAAAACATTAACTAAAAAGAATTTTCATAAAAATGCCGCCTACTAGGCCACCACGGCCTGCATACGACTAGAAACCCATCTGTACATGGGCCAGGATGCAGGCCCGCGAGCCCAGCAGGCCCAACAGGGCATGGACAAAGTTTAGCCATGTACTGCCTGCAATAGAGAGGGGTTAGATAGCAATGTGGGAGCGGGGCTTATAAACCAGTCCACACGCCTCTCAACTAGCGAGGTGGGACTAAACATGTGGCTGCGGCAGCACCAGCCCTTTGGTCCCGGTTGGTGGCACAAACCGGGACGAAAGGCATCGTTTGGTCCCAGTTGGTGGCAGAAACCGGGACCAAAGGCCCCCTTTCGTCCCGGTAGGTGCCACCAACCGGGACTAAAGCACTTTGCTTCCTGCCCTTTCGAATGCTGAAAAGGAGCTTTAGTCCCGGTTGGTGGCTCCAACTGGGACGAAAGGCCATCCTTTCGTCCCGATTGGTGCCACCAACCAGGACTAAAGCCCATTGTAGATAAGGGAACACTTAGAAAATTTCCCCCACTCTCCCATTCTCTCCCTCGACGCTGACGCCCTCGCCCTTGACGCCGCCAGGCTGCTACCCTCGACGCCGACGCCCTCGCCCTCGCCGGGCCTCCTCGCCGTCGCCGCCCGCGCTCCGGCCGTCGTCGTCGCGCGCCCTCCCCTGATGCCGGTGATGACCCACAAGTATAGGGGATCTATCGTAGTCCTTTCGATAAGTAAGAGTGTCGAACCCAATGAGGAGCAGAAGGAAATGACAAGTGGTTTTCAACAAGGTATTCTCTGCAAGCACTGAAATTATCGGTAACATATAGTTTTGTGATAGGATAAATCGTAACAGGTAACAAGTAAATAAAGTAACTAAGGTGCAGAAAGGTGGCCCAATCCTTTTTGTAGAAAAGGACAAGCCTGGACAAACTCTTATATAAAGCAAAGCGCTCCCGAGGACACATGGGAATTGTTGTCAAGTTAGTTTTCATCATGCTCATATGATTCGCGTTCGTTACTTTGATAATTTGATATGTGGGTGGACCGGTGCTTGGGTGCTGCCCTTCCTTGTACAAGCCTCCCACTTATGATTAACCCCTCTTGCAAGCATCCGCAACTACGAAAGAAGAATTAAGGTAAACCTAACCATAGCATGAAACATATGGATCCAAATCAGTCCCTTATGAAACACCGCATAAACTAGGGTTTAAGCTTCTGTCACTCTAGCAACCCATCATCTACTTATTACTTCCCAATGCCTTCCTCTAGGCCCAAATAATGGTGAAGTGCCATGTAGTCGACGTTCACACAGCACCACTAGAGGAGAGACAACATACATCTCATCAAAATATCGAACAAATACCAAATTCACATGATTACTTATAACAAGACTTCTCCCATGTCCTCAGGAACAAACGTAACTACTCACAAAGCATATTCATAATCATAATCAGAGGAGTATTAATTATCATTGAGGATCTGAACATATGATCTTCCACCAAATAAACCAACTAGCATCAACTACAAGGAGTAATCAACACTACTAGCAACCCACATGTACCAATATGAGGTTTTGGGACCAAGATCGAATACAAGAGATGAACTAGGGTTTGAGAGGAGATGGTGCTGGTGATGATGTTGATGGAGATTGACCCTCCCTCGATGAGAGGATCGATGATGATGACGATGGCGATGATTTCCCCCTCCCGGAGTGATGTTTCCCCGGCAGAACAGGTCCGCCGGAGCCCTAGATTGGTTCTGCCCAGTTTCCGCCTCGAGACGGCGGCGCTTCATCCCGAAAGCTCCCTTATGATTTTTTCCAGGGCAAAAGACACCATATAGCAGAAGATGGGCACCAGAGGCCTGCTAGGGGGCCCACAAGGTCAGGGGGCGCGCCCTCCACCCATGTGGCTGGCTGGTGGGCCCCCTCTGGTACTTTCTTCGCCCAATATTTTTTACATATTCCAAAAATAATCTCCGTGAAGTGTCAGGACTTTTGGAGTTGTGCAGAATAGGTCTCTAATATTTGCTCCTTTTCCAGCCCAGAATTCCAGCTGCCGGCATTCTCCCTCTTCATGTAAAACATGATCAGCACCAAGACTCCATGGGTGTTAGAATCATTACTATGTAATCTAGATTATTGACTCTAGTGCAAGTGGGAGACTGAAGGAAATATGCCCTAGAGGCAATAATAAAGTTGTTATTTATATTTTCTTATAACATGATAATCATGCTAGAATTGTATTAACCGGAAACTTAGTACATGTGTGAATACATAGACAAAACAGAGTGTCCCTAGTATGCCTCTACTTGACTAGCTCGTTAATCAAAGATGGTTAAGTTTCCTGACCATAGACATGTGTTGTCATTTGATGAACGGGATCACATCATTAGAGAATGATGTGATGGACAAGACCCATCCGTTAGCTTAGCATTAATGATCATTTAGTTTTATTGCTATTGCTTTCATCATGACTTATACATGTTCCTCTGAATATGAGATTATGCAACTCTCGAATACCAGAGGAACACCTTCTGTGCTATCAAACGTCACAACGTAAATGGGTGATTATAAAGATGCTCTACAGGCGTCTCCGATGGTGTCTATTGAGTTGGCATAGATCGAGATTAGGATTTGTCACTCCATGTTTCGGAGAGGTATCTCTGGGCCCACTCGGTAATGCTCATCACTATAAGCCTTGCAAGCAATGTGACTAATGAGTTAGTTGCGGGATGAAGCATTACGGAACGAGTAAAGAGACTTGCCGGTAACGAGATTGAACTAGGTATGATGATACTGATGATCGAATCTCGGGCAAGTAACATACCGATGACAAAGGGAACAACGTATGTTGCTATGCAGTTTGACCGATAAAGATCTTTGTAGAATATGTAGGAGCCAATATGAGCATCCAGGTTCCTCTATTGGTTATTGACCGGAGATGTGTCTCGGTCATGTCTACATAGTTCTCGAACCCGTAGGGTCCGCACGCTTAACGTTCGATGACGATTTGTATTATGAGTTATGTGATTTGATGACCGAAGTTTGTTCAGAGTCCCAGATGAGATCACGGACATGACGAGGAGTCTTGAAATGGTCGAGACATAAAGATTGATATATTGGACGATGTTATTCGGACACCGAATGAGTTCCGAGAGGTACCGGATAATTATCAGAGTGCCGGAGGGTTATCGGAACCCCCCAGGGGAACTAATGGGCCTCGATGGGCCTTAGTGGGAAGAGAGGAAGGGACAAGAGGGGCTGGCCGCCCCCCTTGGGTCCGAATTGGACTAGGGAAGGGGGCGGCGCCCCCCTTTCCTTCCCTTCCCCCTCTTCCTTCGTTCTTCCCCCTCTTCCTCAGGTGGAATCCTACTAGGACTTGGAGTCCTAGTAGGATTCCCCTCTCCTGGCGCGCCCTAGGAGGGCCGGCCGGCCTCCGCTCCCCTCCTTTATATACGGGGGAAGGGGGCACCCTAGAACACACAAGTTTTCTCTTAACCGTGTGCGGTGCCCCCCTCCACAGTTACACACCTCGGTCATATCGTCGTAGTGCTTAGGCGAAGCCCTGCGCCGGTAACTTCATCATCACCATCGCCACGCCGTCATGCTGACGGAACTCTCCCTCATCCTCAACTGGATCAAGAGTCCGAGGGACGTCACCGAGCTGAACGTGTGCTGAACGCGAAGGTGCCGTACGTTCGGTACTTGGATCCGTTGGATCGCGAAGACGTTCGACTACATTAACCGCGTTACTAAATGCTTCCGCTTTCGGTCTACGAGGGTACATGGACACACTCTCCCCGCTCGTTGCTATGCTTCTCCTAGATAGATCTTGCATGATCATAGGAGTTTTTGTTCATGATGATCTTGCTAAAACTCATATTAAGTTTACTAAGTGTTACTCCCAGTCCACTCGCCCGACCAACTCTGGAGGCCACCCAAACCCTAGAAGAAAGAGCATTGCCGATCTCGTACCCCCTCCTGCCCCTACCCGTTTGTCGAAGGTGGCGGGTGGGGTCTTATATATAACGCTACAACAATAATATCATATAGCACTATTGTTATGTATAATACTATTAACGTCTAGTGTCAAGTTACCAAATTCTGTTCCATTAAAACATAACCGCGATAACTTTGACATGAGGGGGGGGGGGTCGTTAAAACATAACCCCAATAACTTCGACATGAGGGGGGCGTTGTTAAAATATAACCCTGATAACTTCGACATGAGGGAGGGGGTCGTTAAAACATAACCCCGATAGCTTTGACATGAGGGGGGTGTCGTTAAAACATAACCCCGATAACTATGACATGAGGGGGGGGGTCGTTAAAACATAACCCCGATAACTTCGACATGAGGGGGGACATCCGACAGGCATGAGAGAGGCGGTCTGAAAAGTATCCTCTCTCGAAAGATATATAGGACGACTCATCAGACATGAGGGGAAGGTGCCCTCGACGATGTTTGCCACTAATCCATTGCTCATATGCATATGATTCCTTGTTGTGATATTAAGTCCATGTTTGCCACTAATCCATCTCTCATGTTTGTATATTGCCATGTTGTAATATTTGCAGAAACTATGGACAGAGACTTAGAAAAAGAAGAGTTGTTGGGGGATATAATCCGCGATGGAGGTGATCCCTTGTCGTTTCTCGACGACATCGATGGTCACGAAGGAGAGGATGACGGCTCCGGTGATCCAACAATGGAGGAGGAAGGAGATCATGACGGCTCCGGTGACTGAATGGCGGAAGAAGGAGATCATGATCACGGCTCCGCTGACCGAAAGGAGGAGGGAGCCTTAACTGTTGTAAAGTCCGACGAGGTATCACTACTAGGGAAAACCTTATACACAGAGGTATAGCAGTAGCGCTGGTTAGAACAGAGCGCTACTGCTACTTACCCGTAGCGCGTGTCAACAAAGCGCGCTATAGCTATGGTCGTAGTAGTAGCGCGTTTGCAGGTAAAAGCGCTACTACTACAATTCCCACATTGTTGCCGGTAGGCTAGGAATAGTAGTAGCGATCCTGCGAAAAGCATGCTACCGCTAAGTGCCTTGTAGTAGCGTGTTTTTTGTATAAAGTGCTACTGCTAAAAAAAGAAAATAAAATGAAAAAGAAATAGAAAAGTAAATGAAAATGAAAGAAGTAGAAAAAGAAGAAATGAAAAAAAAGAAAATGTAAAGAAAAGAAAAATAAAGGAGAAAGGCATTGCAGTAGCGGTTGTTCTCACAAAGCGCTATAGTTACTCTAGCAGTAGCGCATTTGTATATGCACGTGCTATAGCTAAGTTCCTTAGACAAAAGCAAAACAAAAAGGAAAATAAATAACTACTTCCTATAGCAGTAGCGCGTTTTGGCAGAAAGCGCTATAGCTAACTTAGCTATAGCGCTTTTTGCGTACCAGCGCTACTGCTATTTTGACTTAACCCCGCGCGGGCTCAAAATTTTGCTAAGTCCTTTCCCCCTCTCCCCCTATCCCCCAACTCCTTTGTCGCCGCCATCGATCGCCCTGCCGGATCAAGCACGCCCTCGACGCCGGCCGTCGCCCGAGGCCGCCCTCTACCTCACCGCCGCCGCCCTCGACCTCACCACCGCCGCCCTAGCCCGCCTAGGACCGCCGAGCCCGAGCCCGAGCCCGCCCTCTCCGCCGACCGTAAGCTCTCCCTCTCCTCTCCCCTGCCCTCCTCTCTCTCTCTGCTAGGGCAATTCATATGTTGCTGCTGTGATGTTGTTCATATGAACCCTAGGTGTTCATATGAACCCTAGATTTGTTTAGGGCAGTAGGCATTTTTTAGCATTTAGGAAAAAAGATTAGGAAATTAGCTAGGGCAAATTCTTATGAAAATGCCTAAACAGTAATTCCATTTAGCTTTAAATTAACAGAGGGTATATAAATAATAGTAGCATTTAGCTTAAAATTAATAGAGGCTATAAACAAAAAATAGTAGCATTTAGCTATAAAAAATTATTTGGACTATGGACCTGAATCTGGTCCAAATTTCATTCAAATGAAATTTGATTTATTTGGACTATGGACCTGAATATTTTTGAAGAAATTGGGTGTAGGTACTAAGGTCTTGCTATGGAAATTTTGGTGAGGTCAGAAGGGTTAGAGAAAATGGAGTTCCTTTGCAATTTCTAATAAGGTCAAGTATTGTTGGAATATTTGCTCTAAAACAATTTGGATGAAAAGAAAATAATGTGTGTGTGTGTGTGAGAGAGAGAGAGGAATAGCTAGAACATAATTTGGGTTCTATCCTAGGCAGAGAAGTGTTTAATGAGGTCATTTTGCAAAGGTTAAAGTAATTGTTGCTATATAAACAAAAAACAAGATTGATGTTATATGATATATGTCATTGATGTTCATTTGCATATTCCATTATTGTTGATTATTTCTTTTCATTGAAGTGGTCATGTTATATCTTTTCATTGAAGTGGTCCGATTGTTCCCAAGTGGACTTTTGTTGTTTGCAGAGAATGAAGCTGAGGGGCCTATGTTTTGCCGGAATGTTGATTCATTTCCGTTCCCGCAAATTTCAGGCGCTCGATTTGTCCACTTTGTAGCAAAGGTCATGCCGAAATTTTTCGTGAATTTCGGCATGACTTGTGCTACAAACTAGGACATATTGAGTGCCCGGGATTTTCCACAACGGCAATGAATCAACATTCCTACAAAACATAGGCCTTTTCATGTCATTATTCATTTTATTAGGTTTGGAATTAATTGATAAGATTTAATCATAGGAAACATGGCTAGCAACGATGAAGGATAGGGTTCTGGTGATTGCAACATCTACGAGGCGGCAGACGCCTATTTGAAGCTTCTCGACGAGCAACAGTTGTTGCAGGGACCACCTGTCACATCCGAGACTGAGACCAACATCGAGACCAGCGCCGAGACCGGCACCGAGACTGCCGAAGCCGGTATAGAACCGAAACCGAAGAGGATGCAGCGGCCAAACAAGCTCATCACTACTAGACTGGTGGTCACAGAGGTGGACTCCGACAATTTTGAGCCAAAAGAGTCTGCAGAAGCGCGCGCCTGCTACGACAATCAAATAGGCTGCATCCTACGGGCAACCGCTGATAACCCACCAGTATAGGGGATCAGTTGTAGCCTCTTTCGATAAGTAAGAGTGTCGAACCCAATGAGGAGCTAAAGGTAGAACAAATATTCCCTCAAGTTCTATCGACCACCGATACAACTCTACACACGCTTAATGTTCGCTTTACCTAGAACAAGTATGAAACTAGAAGTACTTTGTAGGTGTTGTGGGATAGGTTTGCAAGATAATAAAGAGCACGTAAATAGAAACAAGGGGCTGTTTAGATAAAGACACAACTAAGTTAGTTTTAGTAGAGAGCTTTTTGTCACGAGAAAGTTATTTGTCCCTAGGCAATCGATAACTAGACCGGTAATCATTATTGCAATTTTATATGAGGGAGATGCATAAGCTAACATACTTTCTCTTCTTGGATCATATGCACTTATGATTGGAACTCTAGCAAGCATCCGCAACTACTAAAGATCATTAGGGTAAAACCCAACCATAGCATCAAAGTATCAAGTCCTCTTTATTCCCATACGCAAACAACCTACTTACTCGGGTCTGTGCTTCTGTCACTCACGCCACCCACCATAAGCAAATCATGAACATATTGCAAACCCTACAGCGGGGATCCGTCACGCTTGCGCGACATGGAGAGCACCATAGGATAGCACCAATAATAAAACATGCAACTCAAACCAATCACGATCATCAATGAACCCATAGGACAAAACGGATCTACTCAAACATCATAGGATAGCCATACATCATTGGGAAATAATATATAATGTTGAGCACCATGTTTAAGTAGAGATTACAGCGGGTAAAAGAGGGGTTACACCGCTGCATAGAGGGGGAGAGAGTTGGTGATGACGGCGGTGAAGTTGTTGGTGTAGCTCATTGTCGCGATGATGGCCCCGGTGGCGTTCCGGTGCCACCGGGAGAGAGGGGGAGAGAGCCCCCCTTCTTCTTCTTCTTCCTTGACCTTCCCCCTAGATGGGAGAAGGGTTTCCCCTCTGGTCCTTGGCTTCCATGGCGGCGGAGGGGCGAGAGACCCTCCGAGATTGGATCTCTCTCTCTCTCTCTCTCTCTCTCTCTCTCTCTGTTTCCTTCTATTTCTGCGCTCCCAGATTCTGGCCTTTCACCATTTCTTAAATTCCCGGAGATCCGTAACTCCGATTGGGCTGAAATTTTAACAAGATTTTTATCCGGATATTAGCTTTCTTGCAGAGAAAGAAGGGCACCAACCACCTTACGGGGTGAACACAAGGTCAAGGGGTGCACCTTACCCCCTGGGGCGCGCCGTTCGTCCTTGTGGGCCCCTCGGGCATCGTCTTGCATTGATTCTTTTTCCCAAAAATTACATATATTCAAAAAAAATCTCCGTAAGTTTTTATCGCGTTTGGACTCCGTTTGATATGGATTTTCCGCGAAAAAAAACATGCAACAAACAGGAACTGGCGCTGGGCACTGGATCAATATGTTAGTCCTAAAAATAGTATAAAAAGTTGCCAAAAGTATGTAAAAGTTGTAGAATATTGGCATGGAACAATCAGAAATTATAGATACAACGGATACGTATCAGCATCCCCAAGCTTAATTCCTGCTCGTCCTCGAGTAGGTAAATGATAAAAAGATAATTTTTGATGTGGAATGCTACCTAGCATAATCCTGATCACGTAATCTAATCATAGCATGAATATTAAGACACGAGTGATTCAAAGCAATAGTCTATCATTTGACATTAAGACAATAATACTTCAAGCATACTAACAACAATCATGTCTTTTCAAAATAAATGGCAAAAGAAAGTTATCCCTACAAAATCATATGGTCTGGTTATGCTCCATCTTCACCACACAAAGTATTTAGATCATGCACAACCCCGGTTTTAGCCAAGCAATTGTTTCATACTTTAGTATTCTCAAACTTTTTCAACTTTCCCGCAATACATGAGCATGAGCCATGGACATATAGCACTATAGGTGGAATAGAATATGGTGGTTGTGGAGAAGACAAAAAGGAAGAAAGCTCACATCGACGCGGCTAATCAACGGGCTATGGAGATGCCCATCAATTGATGTCAATGTGAGGAGTAGGGATTGCCATGCAGCGGATGCACTAGAGCTATAAGTGTATGAAAGCTCAAACTGAAAACTAAGTGGGTGTGCATCCAACTTGCTTGGTCATGAAGACCTCGGGCATTTGAGGAAGCCCATCATAGGAATATACAAGCCAAGTTCTATAATGAAAATTCCCACTACTATATGAAAGTGATAACTCAAGAGACTCTCTATATGAAGAACATGGTGCTACTCTGAAGCACAAGTGTGGTAAAAGATAGTAGCATTGCCCCTTCTCTCTTTTTCTCTCATTTTTTTTGTTTTTTGTGGGCTTCTTTAGCCTCTTTTATTTTTTGTGGGCTTCTTTGGCCTCTTTTATTTTTTTTTGTAAAGTCCGGAGACTCATCCCAACTTGTGAGGGAATCATAGCTTCCATCATCCTTTCCTCACTGGGATAATGCTCTAATAATGATGATCATCACACTTTTATTTACCTACAACTCGATAAAGCTGATACATGATGACTATATGAATGCCTATGGCAGTGTACCAGGATGTGCAATGATCTAGCATATCAAAGATATAAAAAACGGACAAGCCATGAAAATATCATGCTAGCTATCTTACGATCATGCAAAGCAATATGATAATGAATGCTCAAGTCATGTATATGATGATGATGGAAGTTGCATGTCAATATATCTCGGAATGGCTATGGAAATGCCATGATAGGTAGGTATGGTGGCTGTTTTGAGGAAGATATAAGGAGGCTTATGTGTGATAGAGCGTATCATATCACGGGGTTTGGATGCACCGGCGACGTTTGCACCGACTCTCGAGGTGAGAAAGGGCAATGCACAGTACCGAAGAGGCTAGCAATGGTGGAAGGGTGAGGGTGCGTATAATCCATGGACTCAACATTAGTCATAAAGAACTCACATACTTATTGCAAAAATTTATTAGCCATCGAAACAAAGTACTACACGCATGCTCCGAGGGGAAGGGTTGGTAGGAGTTAACCATCGCGCGATCCCGATCTCCACACAAAGGATGGCAATCAAAGAATAAATCATGCTCTGACTTCATCACATAACGGTTCACCTTACGTGCATGCTACGGGAATCACAAACTTTAACACAAGTATTTCTACCAATCCACAATTACTCACTAGCATGACTCTAATATCACCATCTTTATATCGCAAAACTATTGCAAGGAATCAAACATATTATATTCAGTGATCTACAAGTTTTATGTAGGATTTAATGACTAACCATGTGAATGACCAATTCCTGTCAACTCTCTAAATAGATATAAGTGAAGCTTGAGAGTTTAATTATTTCTACAAAAGATATGCCCATGCTCTAACAAATATAAGTGAAGCAAAAGAGCATTCTACAAATGGCGGTTTTCAATGTGTAGGGAAACAGGCAATCCAAACTTCAAATGATATAAGTGAAGCACATGAAGTGTTCTAAAAGCCATACTCAAAAGGTATAAGTGAAGTGCATGAAGCATTCTATAAATCAACCAAGGACTATCTCATACTAGCATGGTGCATTATTAAAAGAAAAATAAAAGGCACACGACGCTCCAAGATTTACGCATATCATGTGACGAATAAAAATATAGCTCCAAGTAAAATTACCGATGATCGTTAGAAGAAAGAGGGGATGCCTTCCGGGGTTTCCCCAAGCTTAGTTGCTTGGTAGTCCTTGAATATTACCTTGGGGTGCCTCGGGCATCCCCAAGCTTAGGCTCTTGCCACTCCTTATTCCTTCATCCATCGTGATCTCACCCAAAACTTGAGAACTTCAATCACACAAACTTAACAAAACCCTCGCGAGATCCGTTAGTATAATAAAACAAATCACCACTTCAAGTACTGTTACAAACTCATTCATATTTTATTTTTGCAGTGTAGCTACTATATTATAACTTCTCTATGGCTTATACCACCGATAAAATCGATAGTTTCATCAAAACTAGCAAAACAATGCATCAAAAACAGAATCTGTCTTAAACAGGACAGTCTGTAGTAATCTGAACATCAACCATATTTCTGTAACTCCAAAAATTCTGAAAATTAGGACAAAATAAACAATTTGCATAGCAGTACTGTGCAAAAAGTTTCAGAAACATTTGACGTTCCAGTAAAAAACAAAAATTCATGCGCTACAGCCAAAGTATCTGTTTTAGCACTACACAAACCAAACAAGCAATCTAAACATCCTAAAGGCAAATCTTGGCACATTATTTTTATAATACAATGGATTTATACAAGGGGATAATTATTTTTTTGAAAAGCTTCTATAATCAAGGTTTGCAAAGTTTCCATGGGCATGAACAAAGTTCAAGGAGCTCCCCCACTTCAACAGTGCTCGTCTTTCTTACTTTCACCTTTCTTTTTGAAGAAGCTTTAGGTTACCCACTTTATTTTTTTGTTTTTAAACTTTATAAAAGCACACAACAGAAATAAATGAATCTATAAAACTTTTGAGTTGTCTCCCGGGCAGCGCTTTCTTTAAATCCATTTAGCTAGGCATATAGTGCTCAAGTAATGGATCCACCTGTATCCCAAGATATATCAAAGCCAATTTTAATTAACAATGATTTGTAATTTAGTAGTGAGCACAAAGTAACATATATCATGTAATAACGAAGTTTAACTCTCTTCCTATGCATCGGCATGTCATAAAAGAACAATTCATGCACACAAAGTAAAGGCCAATGCATAGTATAAATAGTTTGTTGCAATTTTATCGTATTGGAAACATAGATAGGCGGAGATGTAGTTCCTCTCTCATAATAATTGCAAGTAGGAGCAGCAAGCACATGCATATTATATTTATCAAAATCATCATGTGCAATATTAGAACGCAACCCATCAATATAATCCTTAATGAGCGCAAACTTCTCCGATATAGTGTAGTTGGGAGAATTCAAAAAGATAATAGGACTATCATGCATGGGTGCAATAGAAACAATTTCATTCTTAACATAAGGAACTATAGCAAGTTCTTCTCCATAAGCATAATTCATATTGGCATTATGGCCACAAGCATAGCAAGCATCAAGTTCATCAAAAAGAGATATTTCAAATGAATCAAAGGGATCATAGCAATCATCCTTCGGTAAGTACGAAGGGAAATTAAACAATGTATGAGTTGAAGAGTTACTCTCATTAGAAGGTGGGCATGGGTGATCAATCCGCTCTTCCTCCTTTTGTTCTTCGATCTCCTCGTCATCTTTTTCATCTAATGAGCTCACAGTTTCAGCAATTCCTTCTTCCATAGATTCCTGCAAAATATTAGTCTCTTCTTGGACAGCGGAGACTTTCTCAATAAACGCATCAATATCGGAATTATATTCATAATTCTCATAGCAATATTTAAGTATAGCAAAATTTTCAGGCCTATAAACATCATCATCAAAAGCTTCATACTTTTCAAACAAAGATTCAATTTCATAAGCACCCTTAAAAGCAACGAATTCTTCTATTCGTTATACATCATAGTATTCATAAATACCATTAGCATAAGAAGCCAAGGTTTGATTATCATTAAATTTACATGAAAAGGGAAGGTGTGGAGCCTTCATCCAAGAGCAACAAGTATAATCATATCTCAAGCATAAATTCTGAGCATACCAATGCAACAAATAAATTTGATCCCATAATAGTTTCCCTTTTTGAGTCAAACGATAATCCCTAAAGTATTCATGTTGATCCAACGTGTCTCCCATTACATAATTGAATGGGGCTTTCTCAGGATTATTAAAGTAGTGCATAATATCTTTCACATAATGAGGATCAAGGGTTTTAGGAGGTTCCCTATCTCCATGAGTAGCAAGCACACCTATTTTTTTTGGTATTTCGTGTTCCATATCCATAACTAAAGATATAAAACAACTTAGAACAGCAAATAAAATCTATTTAGTGATAAAGTAAACAAGCACGCACTAGAATATTCACCCCACGCTATTGCTCCCCGGCAACGGCGCCAGAAAAGGGTCTTGATAACCCACAAGTATAGGGGATCAGTTGTAGCCTCTTTCGATAAGTAAGAGTCTCGAACCCAACGAGGAGCTAAAGGTAGAACAAATATTCCCTCAAGTTCTATCGACCACCGATACAACTCTACGCACGCTTAACATTCGCTTTACGTAGACCAAGTATGAAACTAGAAGTACTTTGTAGGTGTTGTGGGACAGGTTTGCAAGATAATAAAGAGCACGTAAATAAAAACTAGGGGATGTTTAGATAAAGACACAACTAAGTTAGTTTCAGTAGAGAGCTTTTGTCACAAGGAAGTTATTTGTCCCTAGGCAATCGATAACTAGATCGGTAATCATTATTGCAATTTTATATGAGGGAGAGGCATAAGCTAACATACTTTCTCTTCTTGGATCATATGCACTTATGATTGGAACTCTAGCAAGCATCCGCAACTACTAAAGATCATTAAGGTAAAACCTAACTATAGCATCAAAGTATCAAGTCCTCTTTATTCCCATATGCAAACAACCTACTTACTCGGGTCTGTGCTGATGTCACTCATGCCACACACCATAAGCAAATCATGAACATATTGCAAACCCTACAGCGGGGATCCCTCACGCTTGCACGACACAGAGAGCACCATTGGATAGCACCAATAATAAAACATGCAACTCAAACCAATCACGATCATCAATGAACCCATAGGACAAAACGGATCTACTCAAACATCATAGGGTAGCCATACATCATTGGGAAATAATATATAGCGTTGAGCACCATGTTTAAGTAGAGATTACAGTGGGTAAAAGAGGGGTTAGACCGCTGCATAGAGGGGGAGAGAGTTGGTGATAACAGTGGTGAAGTTGTTGGTGTAGATTGTTGTCGCGATGATGGCCCGGGCGGCATTCCGGAGCCACCGGGAGAGAGAGGGAGAGAGCCCCCTTCTTCTTCTTCCTTGACCTTCCCCCTAGATGGGAGAAGGGTTTCCCCTCTGTTCCTTGGCTTCCATGGCGGCGGAGGGGCGAGAGACCCTCCGAGATTGGATCTCTCTCTATTTCCTTCTGTTTCTGCGCTCCCAGATTCTGGCCTTTCACCGTTTCTTAAATTCCCGAAGATCCGTAACTCCGATTGGGCTGAAATTTTGACACAATTTTTATCTGGATATTAGCTTTCTTGTGGCAAAAGAAGGGCACCAACCACCTTACGAAGTGGCCACAAGGTCAAGGGGCGTGATACGTCTCCAACGTATCTATAATTTTTTATTGTTCCATGCTATATTATATTCTGTTTTGGACATTAATGGGCTTTATTATACACTTTTATATTATTTTTGGGACTAACGTATTAACTGGAGGCCCAGCCCAGAATTGCTGTTTTTTGCCTATTTCAGAGTTTCGCAGAAAAAGAATATCAAACGGAGTCCAAATGGAATGAAACCTTCAGGAACGTGATTTTCGGAACGAACGTGATCCAGAGGACTTGGACCCTACGTCAAGACATCAACCAAGAGGGCACGAGGTAGGGGGCGCGGCTACCCCCCTGGGCGCGCCCTCCACCCTCGTGGGCCCCACGTTGCTCTACCGACATACTTCTTCCTCCTATATATACCTACGTACCCCCAAACTACCAGATACAGAGCCAAAAACCTAATTCCACCGCCGCAACCTTCTGTACCCGTGAGATCCCATCTTGGGGCCTTTTTCGGAGCTCCGCCGGAGGGGGCATCAATCACGGAGGGCTTCTACATCAACACCATAGCCTCTCCGATGATGTGTGAGTAGTTTACCTCAGACCTTCGGGTCCATAGTTATTAGCTAGATGGCTTCTTCTCTCTTTTTGGATCTCAATACAATGTTCTCCCCCTCTCTTGTGGAGATCTATTCGATGTAATCTTCTTTTGCGGTGTGTTTGTTGAGACCGATGAATTGTGGGTTTATGATCAAGTTTATCTATGAACAATATTTGAATCTTCTCTGAATTCTTTTATGTATGATTGGTTATCTTTGCAAGTCTCTTCGAATTATCAGTTTGGTTTGGCCTACTAGATTGATCTTTCTTGCAATGGGAGAAGTGCTTAGCTTTGGGTTCAATCTTGCGGTGTCCTTTCCCTGTGATAGTAGGGGCAGCAAGGCACGTATTGTATTGTTGCCATCGAGGATAACAAGATGGGGTTTATATCATATTGCATGAGCTTATCCCTCTATATCATGTCATCTTACTTAAAGCGTTACTCTGTTCTTATGAACTTAATACTCTAGATGCATGCTGGATAGTGGTCGATGTGTGGAGTAATAGTAGTAGATGCAGGCAGGAGTCGGTCTACTTGTCTCGGACGTGATGCCTATATACATGATCATACCTAGATATTCTCATAACTATGCTCAATTCTGTCAATTGCTCAACAGTAATTTGTTCACCCACCGTAATACTTATGCTCTCGAGAGAAGCCACTAGTGAAACCTATGGCCCCCGGGTCTATCTTCCATCATATTAATCTTCCAACACTTAGCTATTTTTATTGCCTTTTATTTTACTTTGCATCTTTATCATAAAAATACCAAAAATGTTATCTTATCATATCTATCAGATCTCACTCTCGTAAGTGACCGTGAAGGGATTGTCAACCCCTTTATTGCGTTGGTTGCGAGGATTTATTTGTTTGTGTAGGTGCGAGGGACTCGTGCGTGGTCTCCTACTGGATTGATACCTTGGTTCTCAAAAACTGAGGGAAATACTTACGCTGCTTTACTGCATCACCCTTTCCTCTTCAAGGGAAAACCAACGCAGTGCTCAAGAGGTAGCAGGGCGCGCCCTACCCCCTGGGGCGCGCCCTTCGTCCTTGTGGGCCCCTCGGGCATCGTCTCGTGTTGATTTTTTTCCCCAAAAATCACATATATTCCAAAAATAATCTCTGTAAGTTTTTACCGCGTTTGAACTCCGTTTGATATGGATTTTCCGCGAAAAAAACATGCAACAAACAGGAACTGGCACTAGGCATTGGATCAATATGTTAGTCCCAAAAAATAGTATAAAAAGTTGCCAAAAGTATGTAAAAGTTGTAGAATATTGGCATGGAACAATAAGAAATTATAGATATGACAGAGATGTATTAGCCGCCACTATCAACGATGAGAAACTAAAGAAGATACCAGATATGGAGCACTCCCTCCTAACTAAGCTACACAAGGTATTATTGTTCCTGGGCCGGGATGAAATCAAATATACTCGACCGTGGCAAGACCCGGCAATGAAGAATACACACAAATGCGCCATGGGCAAGTTTAGCGGCACGTTGCCTGCCTGAAAACTAAGGGTGAAACATCAGATCATCGCCAAAAAGGAACCCTACTCCGAGATTGTAAAGGATAATCCGACAATTACGGAAGAGCGGTTCGAAATATTCAAGAAGGCTTGCATTGCCGAAGATGCCAAAGAAAAGTCGGAGTATGTGAAGGGGCTCCAACAGAGGAACATGGGGTGCCACCACCTCGGAAGCCATGGTTACGCGGGGAAGAGGCCCATATGGGCCGAGGAGGACGCGAAACGCGAAAGTCTGGGGATCCCAGACCCCTTGGCGGAGTTCACCATCCCGCATGAGCGTGACATCATCAGGGCCCGGTACTTTTGGGACCCAGTCAACAAGGTTTTCCATACGGACGCGGTCACGAAGGAGTTCATGAGACTGCTTTTAGCTTCTGATCAATTCGACTGCACATTTAGTCACATTTGTAAATGATCCACGTTCCTTTTGTATAAAGAGCAGCACAGGATTGCGGCCGAAAACGACTCGCCGTCCGAGGCATTGGTGAGGCCAAGTGGGACACCCCATTCAACCGGGCCTTGAACATATTGAAAGGACTCCCGATGGACACTCGACCATCATATGGACGCCTGCACGGCGTCGGAGACGGCGCCACGTGGAAGAAGTACTACCGTGAGACCACGGAGGAGAGAAAGGAAAGATGGAGGTTAAATGAAGAAAACATCGACAAGAAGGTTTAGATTGCGGTTGATAAGAAATTAGCTGAGACAGTCAAAGCTGCGGTAGCTGCCACAAAAGAGGAGATGGCAGCTTCGTATAGTGTCTTGGTTCTGGCTACCGTCAGTTGGACCAAGCAAAATCCAGATAAAGAGGCAGCGGATTTTCCCCTTTCCAACTTCTTCAGGAGCAGCTCGTTTAGCGCACCTACTCCCGCACCCGCTAGTAGCCCGTCCTCCGTCTCTGGCGTGCTTGGCGGGGCTTCGTCTTTGGCTGAGTCGACGCCCGCACGGTACCTGTCACACCGGCCCTCTTCAATATATGTATAATCTCCCATTTTCATTGCCTTTCAGATGTCTCACGTCGCAGACATGTCTTTGCAGGCTAACGTAACCCCGTGCACTATAATGTACACCATCGACGACCGGAAGGTGGACGTGGGAAAGGCGACGATAGTGAAGCCGAAGGAACAATTGTTCCACAGCCGGCCGATCCCCCCTGACGTCTTCACGGTTTACGTGGCCAGTGCCGAACCAGGCCATGAGAATTTGGCTTCTCTAGTAGCACTAGGGGGAGATGACGACGAGACCCCGCGGCAGCTTGGCGATTGCAAGCATTGGGTCTTGTTGTGGCCGAAGAGTCTGCTTCGTCTGGAGGCGGCCGGGAGCACACCCACGACCAAGCAACCTTAGCAAGGTATGAACACCAGCACCCCACCTACCCAATTAGCATCGCCTGTCATGCCGGGTGAGGAAGAGGCTCCATTAGTGGCTGATGACGTCGCCGCCGTCGAAGAAGCAATGCATGATGCCATCGACGAGGATGACGATGACCCTCTATAGTATCTCAATACCGGCGCCTATGACGACGAAGGATTGATGGCTCAGCAGTATGAGTACTCAGGGTTTGAGCGTGATGAGTTGGTGCCTGAATTGCCGGAGGATGAACGTATTATAGGCTCACTTCCAGTAGCAAAGAAGCATAGGAAGAGACTGAGGAAAGGCACAAAAGCTGCTTCTATGATCTAGCCGCCTCCGCAGCTTGGGTTCAAGACCGTATACCTATCCCCGGTGCGGCAAAATGGCATATCCCTGGTGATCCGATCCTACCTAAGGCAGCGGTAGAGGCCATATATGGCGATCCAAGGAGACTTCATGATGATGTGCCGCGGAGAGAGAAAAGCCTGGTCGCCTCGAAAAATCCAGGATACCCGCTCTATGTGGTTAACAGGCCGCAGCAAGGGTTGTACGTTGACACATTCCCCGTGGAGAAGTTCTTCCTTCGATTCGATTACATCTTCAACATGTTTCACTTGAAAAAGCTGGATTTTACGTTTGTCCGCCTTTTTGCCTTGTACATGAACTACATCATTAGGACTGAGCAGATACCTTATATCTGTGCCGCTGACCCGTACTTCATGCACGAGGGCTTCTTGGACGTCTGCCCAAAAGCACCGTGAATACGCGAGTAACTACATTGCCGATTTCATGGTCGGCAATAAGGACAAGGAGACGATTCTCGTGCCTGATACGTCTCCAACGTATCTATAATTTTTGATTGTTCCATGCTATTATATTATCATTGTTGGATGTTTTACAATCATTTTGTAGCAACTTTATATCATTTTTGGGACTAACCTATTGACATAGTGCCCAGTGGCAGTTACTATTTTTTGCTTGTTTTTTACTTCGCATGAAATCAATATCAAACGGAGTCCAAAAGCAACGAAACTTTTTGGAGAATTTTTATGGACCAAAACACTCAGGATGGGCCAGAGAAGTACCACAGGGGTGTGATACGTCTCCAACGTATCTGCTTTTCCAAACACTTTTGCCCTTGTTTTGGACTCCAACTTGCATGATTTGTATGGAACTAACCCGGACTGACGCTGTTTTCAGCAGAACTGCCATGGTGTTATTTTTGTGCAGAAATAAAAGTTCTCGGAATGACCTGAAAATCCACGGAGACACGTTTTGAAAATAATAAAAAATACTGGCGAAAGAATCAGCATCAGGGGGCCCACACCCTGTCCACGAGGGTGCAGGGCACGCCCACCCCTGGGGCGTGCCCCCTGCCTCGTGGGCCCCCTGAGACTCCACCGACCTCAACTCCAACTCCATATATTCACGTTCAGGGAGAAAAAAATTAGGGAGAAGGATTCATCATGTTTTACGATACGGAGCCGCCGCCAAGCCCTAATCTCTCTCAGGAGGGCTGATCTGGAGTCCGTTCGGGGCTCCGGAGAGGGGAATCCGTCGCCATCGTCATCATCAACCTTCCTCCATCACCAATTTCATGATGCTCACCGCTATGCGTGAGTAATTCCATCATAGGCTTGCTGGACGGTGATGGGTTGGATGAGATTTACCATGTAATCGAGTTAGTTTTGTTAAGGTTTGATCCCTAGTATCCATTATGTTCTAAGGTTGATGTTGCTATGACTTTGCTATGCTTAATGCTTGTCACTAGGGCCCGAGTGCCATGATTTCAGATCTAAACCTATTTTGTTTTCATGAATATATGTGAGTTCTTGATCCTATCTTGCAAGTCAATAGTCACCTACTATGTGTTATGATCCGGCAACCCCGAAGTGACAATAATCGGGACCACTCCCGGTGATGACCGTAGTTTGAGGAGTTCATGTATTCACTAAGTGTTAATGCTTTGGTCCAGTACTCTCTTAAAAGGAGGCCTTAATATCCCTTAGTTTCCAATAGGACCCCGCTGCCACGGGAGGGTAGGACAAAAGATGTCATGCAAGTTCTTTTCCATAAGCACGTATGACTATATTCGGAATACATGCCTACATTACATTGATGAACTGGAGCTAGTTCTGTGTCACCCTATGTTATAACTGTTGCATGAGGAATCGCACCCGACATAATTATCCATCATTGATCCATTGCCTATGAGCTTTTCACATATTGATCGTTGCTTAGTTACTTTTCCGTTGCCACTGTTACGATTGCTACAAAAACTACTACTGTTACTTTTGCCACTGTTACCGTTACATCCATACTACTTTGCTACTAAATACTTTGCTGTAGATATTAAGTCTTCCAGGTGTGGTTGAATTGACAACTCAGCTGCTAATACTTGAGAATATTCTTTGGCTCCCCTTGTGTCGAATCAATAAATTTGGGTTGAATACTCTACCCTCGAAAACTGTTGCGATCCTCTATACTTGTGGGTTATCAAGACTATTTTCTGGCGCCGTTGCCGGGGAGCATAGCTCTATTCTTTGAGTCACTTGGGATTTATATCTGTTGATCACTATGAGGAACTTGAAAGACGAAAAAACCAAGATTTATCCCTCAACTACGAGGGGAGGTAAAAATCTGCCATCTAGCTCTGCACTTGATTCACCTTCTGTTATGAGTAAACTTGCGACACCTACTCCTGCTATTGATTATGATATGTCGCATGTTATTGATGATGCCACTTCTTCTATGCATGATACTTATGATGAAACTACTTCTATGCTTGATAATACTGTGCCATTAGGTGAATTTCTTAATGAACAACTTGCTAGGGTTAGAGAGAATGAAATTATTGAAACTGATAATATTGATGAAAGTGATGATGAAGATTCTCCCCCTAGATACGAATTGCCTGATGTGCCTGAGGGTTATGTTATGCATGAAGAAACTGCTAGAGACTTTTTTGCTTGCAAAGATAGATACGATCTTAAGAAACTGTTAGCTAAGCTGAAAGAAAAATCTCTAAATGCTAGAATGAAATATGACCCTTCTTTTGCTACTTCACCTATCTGTGTTTCTGATAAGGATTATGCTTTCTCTGTTGATCCTGAGTTAATTACTTTGGTTGAATCTGATCCTTTTTATGGCTATGAATCTGACACTGGTGTGGCACATCTTACTAAATTAAATGATATAGCCACCCTATTCACTCATGAGGAACAAATTCGTTACTACTATATCCTTAAGTTATTCCCGTTCTTATTAAAGGGTGATGCTAAAACATGGTTTAATTCTCTTACTCCTGGTTGTGTGTGTAGTCCCTAGGATATGATTTATTACTTCTCTGCTAAATATTTCCCCGCTCATAAGAAACAAGCTGCCTTAAGGGAAATATATAATTTTGTGCAAATTGAAGAAGAGAGTGTCCCACAAGCTTGGGGGAGGCTTCTCCAATTACTTAATGCTTTGGCTGATCATCCTCTCAAGAAAAATGAAATACTTGATATCTTTTATAATGGATTAACCGATGCTTCAAGAGACCACCTGGATAGTTGTGCTGGTTGTGTTTTCAGAGAAAGGATTGTTAAGCAAGCTGAATTGCTATTGAATAATATATTGAGTAATGGTAATGATTGGACACTTCCTGAACCAACTCCTAAGCTAACTCCGAAGAAAAGGGGTATTCTATTTCTCAGTCCTGAAGATATGCAAGAGGCAAAGAAATCTATGAAAGAAAAGGGTATTAAAGCTGAAGATGTTAAGAATTTACCACCTATTGAAGAGATACATGGTCTTGATAACCCGACACAGGTAGTAAAGGTAAATTCTCTCTATCGATTTGATGAAGGTGATATTCCTCATTATAAGTCTGCTAGCTAATGCTTGGATGAGTTTGATAATTTTATTGTTAAACAAGAAAATTTTAATGCTTATGTTGGTAGACAATTGAAACGTAATGCTTATATGATCGAACACTTGAGTGATTATATGTCTAGAGTTAAAGGTGACCTTAAACTTATTAGTAAACATGCTTCTATTGTCACCACTCAGGTAGAACAAGTGCTTAAAGCACAAGATGATTTGCTCAGTGAATTAAATAATAAGAAAAATGATAATGCTGTTATAGTTATGACTAGAGGGGGTAAAATGACTCAGGAACCTTTGTATCCTGAGGACCACCCTAAGAGAGAGCAAGATTCTCAGAGAACTAATGTTGATACACCTAGTCCTTCTAAGAGGAAGAAAAAGAAAAATGATAGGACTTTGCATGCGTCTAGTGAACCTGTTGTTGACACACCTAAGAATCCCAATGATATTTCTATTTCTGATGCTGCAACACAATCTGGCGATGAACATGAACCTAGTGATAATGTTAATGATGATGTTCATGTTGATGCTCAACCTAGCAATAACAATGATGTAGAGATTGAACCTGCTGTTGATCTTGATAACCAACAATCAAAGAATCAACGTTATGATAAGAGAGACTTCGTTGCTAGGAAGCACGGTAAAGAAAGAGAACCATGGGTTCAGAAACCGATGCCTTTTCCTCCTAAACCATCCAAGAAAAAGATGATGAGGATTTTGAGCGCTTTGCTGAAATGATTAGACCTATATTTTTGCGTATGCGTTTGACTGATATGCTTAAAATGAAACCTTATGCTAAATATATGAAAGATATTGTTACGAATAAAAGAAAGATATCGGAACCTGAAATTTCGACCATGCTTGCAAATTATACTTTTAAAGGTGGAATACCTAAGAAACTAGGAGATCCAGGAGTACCAACTATACCATGCTCCATTAAAAGAAACTATGTTAAAACTGCTTTATGTGATCTTGGAGCCGGTATTAGTGTTATGCCTCTCTCTTTATATCGTAGACTTGATTTGAATGAGTTGACACCTACTGAAATATCTTTGCAAATGGCGGATAAATCAACTGCTATACCTGTCGGTATTTGTGAGGATGTGCCTATTGTGGTCGCAAACGTTACTATTTTAACGGACTTTGTTATTCTTCATATTCCCGAGGACGATAGTATGTCTATTATCTTTGGTAGACCCTTTTTGAATACTGCAGGGACTGTTATTGATTGCAACAAAGGCAATGTCACTTTTCATGTTAATGGTAATGAGCATACAGTACACTTTCCGAGGAAACAATCTCAAGTCCATAGTATCAATTCTATTGGAAACATTTCAACGATTACTATCGGAGGTTTTGAATTTCCTCTTCCTATTGTCAAGAACAAATATGATATTCTTATTGTTGGGGACATACATATCCCCGTAGAGGTAACCTAGTGTTATTCGAAAATTCTCCGGTTTCATGCGATTCGGAAAGAGTTTGTTAACAAGACTTGATCAACCTTGTTAGTGGGTTCCTTTTTGATGAGCATGAGATGGATGAAGTTAGAAAGCACAACTCTCTGTACCCTCCTTTTACTTTCTGTTGTTCAGATTAAATAAAGCAAAAATAGTATTTTCTGTCTGTTTTCTGAATTATCCTTGCAATATAAAAATACCCAGAAAATAAAAGTTCTCCAAACGTCCTGAAAATGAAATATGATTTTTTGTAGAATATTTAAGAATAACTGGCACTGAGAACACACCAGAGGGGGCCACCACTTGGCCACGAGGGCACAGGGCGCGCCCACCCCCCTGGGGCGCGCCCCCTGCCTCATGGGCCCCATGTGGACCCCTTTACTTATTCCAGCACCCACTCACTTCGTCTTCCTCTAGAAAAAAAATCCTCCCATAGCTCAAACCCGTGTTCTAGCTCATCTTGCTGCCATTTTCGATCTCCTTGCTCAAAGCTCCATTCACAAAATTGTTTGGGGAGATTGTTCATCGGTATGTGACTCCTCCAATGGTCCAATTAGTTTTCGTTCTGGTGCTTTATTTATTGCAAATTTTTGCTGCTAAGGTGACCCTGTTCTTGAGCTTGCATGTCAAATTTATATGGTCCAAAGTAGTTTTAATGCATGATATAGCCTCTAGGCACTTGTGGGAGTAGTTGCTATCAATCTTGTTGAGTTTGGTTCACTTTTATTTTGAGTCACTAAAATTTTAGGAATTTTTCAGAGAAAGAAAAATGTTCAGGAAAATGTACCAAGGTGGATCCTCAAGGAAGCAAGGACCAAGGCTCGCGATACGTGAGCCAGACGATGAACCACCGAGGGAAGCTCAAGTGCAGCCTTGTGAATGGACGTCGGAGGAGTTTATGGTCCAAGCAGGCATCAAGGATGAATTTGACGCGTATGTGCGTAACGCTGATCTTGAGGGCTTCGTGTCAGATAAGTGCCCACAATACTACTACCTAACTGATTCCTTTGTGAGAAGGTTTAAATTTACATCCTCGCACAATTCTCACACTGTTTTATTTGATCTTTATGATAAATCATATACCATGGACCTAGAAGATTTTAATACTGCTTGTAAACTCCCGCAGTGGGGCAATGTTAGTGAACCTCGCAAATCTGAATATAAAGACTTTCTTGCTAGTATCACTGTGGGGGAATCTAGAGAAATCACACAAGCTACCATAGGGAGCATTCATTTCCCTTCCATACATTATTTTGCTCTCTTATAGGTAGATGCATTAACGGTAAAGATGAGGCTTGTCACATGTGCGTTCTAGATCTTAGTGTCCTCAAGAGTGTGGTATTAGGAGATAAACAATACAACTTGGGGGCCATTGTTGCAAGTAGGTTGCATCTTAACGGTATAAGTGGAGATTTGTTTGGTGGAATTTATGCAACTCGTGTAGCTAATTATCTTGATGTACCCATACATGAAAATGATATAGAGTTGCCTCATGCTTATCTAGATTATAATGCTATGGTTCGCTATCAGTTTCTTGAGAGGAATGAACAATTCCTCCAGTACCGACTAATCTTTGACAGACGGCGCACTGTCCATATTGCCCTCCCTGCTCCTACTTTCTTTAACTTTTAGGCAAAAAGGAGATATGTTATAACCAGGGAGGAGGCGAACGAGTATGAGAGGAGTGCGGAGGCAGCTCGCCCCCAAGCTGCAGCTCGTCAGGCAGTAGCTGCTGCATCTCAGTACAACCCCAGTTACGACTTTGGATATCCGCCAGGCCAGCCGTGGCCCTAGACCAACCTAGGCCAAAAGCCTAAGCTTCGGGGAGTACGTATTTCTCACCGACATTACATTCATGTTCACACACTCATTCCAGTTGTCGGTGCTCATACTTTTTCATTGTACTATCCATGCTAGTTTATTTTCTTTTCTAAGTCTTCTTCTTGTGTGTCTGAAAAACCTTAAGAAAAACCAATAAAATTAGTTGTAGCTTTTAGCCAGTTTACTTTTCATGCCTGTAGTAGTAGTAATTAAAAGAAAACCCAAAAAGATTTCTCGTTCTTCTTTTGCTTGTTGGGAGCTTTCCTGTGTAAATAATTTTATCTCTTTTCTTTTATTTGGGGTCGAGAGGAGAAGACCATGATGAAAATGTTGATTGGCTCTCATATGCATTATTGTTGATTTAACCAAGAGCCCATATTACCTTGTCTTCTCCCTTGTATTAAATGCTTGTAGATTCCAGCTTAGTCCAATGCATGTGCACTATTATTATTATCCACACCGTTCGGTCGTGCAAGTGAAAGGCAATAATGACGATATATGATGGACTGATTGAGATGAGAGAAGCTGGTATGAACTCGACCTATCTTGTTTTTGTAAATATGAGTAGTTCATCGTTCCCGATTCAGCCTATTATGAATGAAACATGTTTGCATTTAGAGATTATAGCTGCTCATGCCATGCTTAATTAGCTACGAGTTTATAATGGTTTACCTTGCGTGCCAACATGCTATTAAAATGGTTGTGATGTGGTATGATAGGGTGGTATCCTCCTTTGAACGATTCGAGTGGCTTGACTTGGCACATGTTCACGCATGTAGTTGAAATAAAATCAACATAGCATCCACGATATTTGTGTTCATGGTGATTTATATCCTACTCATGCTTGCACTCATTGTTGATAAATCTTAATGCATGTTCATGACTGTTGTCGCTCTCTAGTTGGTCGCTTCCCAGTCTCTTTCTAGCCTTCACTTGTACTAAGTGAGAATACTGCTTGTGCATCCACTTCCATAAACCTCAAAGTTATTCCATATGAGTCCACCATACCTTCCTATATGCGGTATTTACCTGCCATTCCAAGTAAATTTGTATGTGCCAAACTCTAAACCTTCAAATGAAATTCTGTTTTGTATGCTCGAATAGCTCATGTATCAACTAGAGCTGTCTATATCTTCCATGCTAGGTGGGTTATTCTCACGATCAGTGGACTCCGCTCTTCATTCACGAGAAGATGGCCGGTAACCGGGATGCCCAGTCCCATGCTCAAATCAAAATAATTGCAAATAAAACCCCCCCAGGATTGTTGTTAGTTGGAGGCACCCGTTGTTTCAGACAAGCCATGAATTGATGTTTGTTGGTGGTGGGGGAGTATAAACTTTACCATTCTGTTTGGGAACCGCCTATAATGTGTGTAGCATGGAAGATATCAAGATCTCTTGCTTGTTATGTTGACAATGAAAGTATGCCACTCAAAATATTATTTATCTCTATTTCAAAACTCGAGCTCTGGCACCTCTGCAAATCCATGCTTCCCTCTACGAAGGGCCTATCTCTTTACTTTTATGTTGAGTCATCATCCTCTTATTAAAAAGCACCAGTTGGAGAGCGCCGCTGTCATTCGTATGCATTGCTATTAATTTACATTGAGTATGACTGTGACTAGATCTCTTTTACCATGAATTACAATGTCTAGTCAGTCCTTGATCTTCAGCGGTGTTCTGCATTTATGTTTCACGGTCTCAGAAAGGGCAAGCGAGATACCATCTTGTTATATCATATTATTATTATTGTTTTGAGAAAGTGTTGTCATCCGAGATTTATTATTATTGCTCGCTAGTAGATTATGCCATTGGTATGAGTAAACATGAGACCTAAATGTTATTGTGAATATGGTTAGTTCATAATCGTTGCTGAAAACTTGAATGCTGGCTTTGCATATTTGCAACAACAAGATCAAACAGAGTTTGTAAAAGTTTCTCTTTATCACTTTCAGTTTGTCAACTGAATTGCTTGAGGACAAGCAAAGGTTTAAGCTTGGGGGAGTTGATACGTCTCCAACGTATCTACTTTTTCAAACACTTTTGCCCTTGTTTTGGACTCTAACTTGCACTATAAAAAAAGACACATCCGTGACATTTTGGGCCGAACGAATTTTTTTCTGTCATACATATGACACTTCTATGACGATAATTGTGACAAAACCCGGTATCATCATAGATGTGGTGGGTCCTACTTCTATGACAAAAAATCATGACAGAAAATGGGCTTTTCGTCCTGGGCGGGCTGGAGACGCAGCTGCATGACATTCTTTGGGCCGTCCATGATGGAAAAAACCGTGGTAGAAGCGAGGGGGAGGAAAATTTCGGGGAGTTCCCGGTTACGGTGGGAGGTCGGGGGCCGAGCGATGCGCGTTTCTCTCGTACACGTGCGCGCGTGTGTGCGAGGCGTTGGCTCTAACTAAACCCGAGCGAGGCGTTGGGCTCTAACTGAACCCGAGCGATTGCACTGCAGGCTACGCGTTACTGAACCCGAGCGATCGATCGATGGCTGTTAACTGAACCCGATCGAGCGATTCCTTCGCTACTGCTGCTAACTGAAGTCGATCGATTGGATGAACAGTGAGCGTTGCGGGGGGGGGGGGGTTGGATGAACAGTGAGCGGTGGCGTTGCCTCTGGATGAACAGGACCCCGTGGTGTGGAGGGCTGGATGAACAGTAGACGGTGGAGGGGTGCCCGTGGAGGGGTGGTTGAACAGGACCCCGTGGTGTGGAGGGCTGGATGAACAGTAGACGGTGGAGGGGTGCCCGTGGAGGGGTGGTTGAACAGGACCCCGTGGTGTGGAGGGCTGGATGAACAGTAGACGGTGGAGGGGTGCCCGTGGAGGGGTGGTTGAACAGTAGCCGGTGGAGTAGCGCGCAGTGGAGGCTAGATGAACAGGAGCCCATGGAGGCTGGAGGAGGTCAATGGTAGCCCATGGAGGCTGGAGGAGGTCGACGGTGGAGATGAACAGTATCCCGTGGAGTCCCGTTTTGCGGTACGCCACACCCCTCCCGATGAACAGGACCCCCGTTTCGACCGTAGGAGGTCCGTTTCGTCCGTTTTGCGATACGCCAGACCCCTCCCGATCAACAGGACCCCTGTTTCGACCGTAGGAGGTCCGTTTCGTCCGTTTGCGGTACGCCACACCCCTCCCGATCAACAGGAACCCCGTTTCGACCGTAGGAGGTCCGTTTCCTCCGTTTTGCGGTACGCCACGCCCCTCCCGATCAACAGGACCCCGTTCCGAACGTAGGAGGTCCGTTTCCTCCATTTTGCGGTACGCGAGGCCTCGTTTCCATTGCCTGTTCCGTCCAAGCCCTCCCGATGAACATGACCACGCATTCCGTTCCGACCCAGCCGGTTGGCTCCCACGCGTTCCGTTGCCTCCCGATGAACAGGACGCATTCCGTTGCCTCCCCATGAACACGACGCATTCCGTTGCCTCCCCATGAACACGACGCATTCCGTTGCCTCCTCATGAACATGACGACGACGCTGTTTCTCCGTTCCAACCCAGCCATGTACACGAGCCCTGGCCGTACGTATGCGCGAGTAGGCGTTTGAGACCCCGCCCGTATGTACACATACGTGGCCGTATTTTCTTTCTTGCACCCTGGCCGCTGTACGTACGTGTACATGCTACGTGCGCGCCTCTACTTACGACACGTGCGCGCCTCTACTACGACACGTGCGCGCCTCTACATCGACCACTATGTACGTACACGTTTGCGACCAGAATGACAACGCTACGTACGCTTCGACCAGGTGGGTCCCGACTGTCAGGCACTTCCTTGCCTGCGAAGATGTAACTGGTGGGTCCCAGCAGTCAGGGGGGCGAATCGTTTTTTTGCCCGGACGCACTTCCTTGCATGCGAAGATGTAGCCGGTGGGTCCCAGTAGTCAGGGGGCGAATCGTTTTTTTGCCCGGATGCACTTCCTTGCGTGCGAAGGTGTAGCTGGTGGGTCCTAGCAGTCAGGGGGGTGAATCGTTTTTTCTGCACGGACGCACTTCCTTGCGTGCGAAGATGAAGCTGGTGGGTCCCAGCAGTCAGGGGGAAACGTTTTTTCCGCGAAATACAGTGGCCCGTCCAGTGGGTCCCAGCTGTCAGGTGGAGGAATCATTATTTTCCGCGTTATAAGGAGGCACTTCCTTGCTGCGGCCATGGACCCAGCTGTCAGCCTCTCCATGTACAGTCCACGTCCGATGGAAGTCGTTCCTTGACCACGTTGACCAGGCCGCGCCGAGAGCACAATGGCGGTGGACGACGGCGAGGCCTAGGAAGGGGACGACGTGGAGCCGGGGAAGACGCGGCAGTGGAAGCCCGCGCGGAGAGGAGTACGAGGGTTCACTGGTTCGGCTGCGGTGTGAGGCTGCCGTCGCCGCAGGGCCTGGCCAGCGGTGGGAATAGTAGGGGGCGGTGAGGCCTCCGCGGCAGCACAGCCGGCCACGGGAGGCAGGAGCATGCGGCACGACCGGCGCTGCTTTGGGCGGCTGGAGCAAGAAGACCAGAGGTTGAAGAAGCACTACGGCCGTTGGATGGACATCGTACGGTCACTGGAGCTAGAATCGTTCATATTGACTAAGTTGACAAAGCCCTCCGTCCCCGTCAACTTAGTTGGCCCACAAGTCATCCTCCCACTATGGTGGGTCCCAGCTAGCAGGGGGGTATTCATTTTTTTGTGCGTAATAAGGAGGCACTTCCTTGCGTGCGAAGATATAGCTGGTGGGTCCGACATGTCAGCGGGGGGAACGTTTTTTTCGCGAAATACAGAGGCCCTTCCGGTGGGTCCCAGCTGTCAGGTGGAGGAATCATTATTTTGCGCGTACAGTCCACGGCCGATGGATGTCGTTCGTTGACCACGTTGACCAGGCCGCGCCGAGAGCACCATGGCGGTGGACGACGGCGAGGCCTAGGAAGGGAACGACACGGAGCCGGGGAAGACTCGGCAATGGTTGCCCACGCGGTGGGGAGTACGAGGGTTTACTGGTCCGGCTGCCGTCGCCGGAAAATAACAGGAGGTGTGGGTGAGTAGAGGAATGGCCTGGCCAGCAATGAAGTAGGGTGGGGCGGTGCGGCCTGTGCGGCAGCACAGCCGGCCACGGGAGGCGGGAGCAGGCAGTCCCACCGGAGCTGGTTTGGGCGGCTGGAGCAAGAAGATCAGATATTGAAGAAGCAGCACGGCCGTTGGATTAACATCCAACGGTCACTGCTGCTAGAATCGTTTGTGGACTAAGTTGACAAAGCCAAAGTACACGTCAACCTAGTAGACCCACAAGTCAGCCTCCAAATCTGTCCCAAACAGCATACAGCCCGAAATTTCTAGCCAGATTCAAATTAATTTTAAATCTAAATATACCTTAATTTAAATTCAATGAAATTTTACCCGCACAAAAACAATGAAATTTAAAATATCAAAATCCGAAAGAAAACAGTATTTTGGAACTAATTGCCTGTTTGCTGTATTTTTTCATTTTACAGCCCATTTATTATTACTTATAGCCCATTTCTTATTACTTATAGCCCATTTTCTGGGCAAAATGCATCCCTCCTCGTCTTGAAAGATTTCCGGCCCAGCAGGGCGTAGAAAAGCAAGTAGGCCTACGTTGGTTATTCTGCAAAAAACAAAATAGCTGGCTAGCCATTTTCAGAAAGGAAAAAAACAAACTGGGCTGGTCATGTGCTAAACATATGAAATAAAAGCCTGGGCTAGACGGGCCACGGGTCCCGCACAACCCAGTTGATACCCTTCTCCGTCCCGAAAAAACAAAATTACTGCGCGCGCTGCTGGGTCCCTACTGTCATCCTCACCATGTACAGTCATCTCCTTATTCCTCTCGGTTGTTGACCATGTTGACAACACCGGAGGGCGGCGCCGCGGCGAGCGAACCAAGGCGGAGGACGATGGTGAGGCCTCGGACGGGAACGAACAGGAGCCGGGGAAGATCACAGCCAGCCGTGGGAGGCGGGAGCAGGCGGTCCCGCCGGCGCTGGTTTGGCTTTGGCGGCTCGAGGAAGAAGAGACTGAAGAAACGCGACAGACGTTGAATGTCAATCCAACGGTCAAGGTTGGCACAATCGTTTGTTGACTAAGCGGACACCAAGTAGCATACTTTTTTATATATAGGAAGAAAACTGCGAGGAAAATGCGTTCGTCTGCCGTCCTCCTCACAGGGAACGTTCGCCACATAAGTGACTAGCACCCTTGGTTTTCAACCGAGAGGTCTTGGGTTCGAGTCCCAGGAACTCTCAATTTTGTCCTCCTTCCTTCCTCGCAAAAAAGGGAAAGAAAATCAAAGACTTGGGAAGGCGTACAGAACAAGCTAGTGTACCAGTAAAGAGACGTTGCCGAGTTTTAGAAAAAAGAAAGACGTGCTCCTGTAGCTGGTTCGAATCCAAACCTAGACTATGACTATATATGGTGCTATGCTACTCTGCAAGTAATGAAACTGACATATCCAACGTTCGCTTCTCCTCTTCTCTACTTACTCTGCCTAGCATCAGAAGCTCTGGCCGCAGCAACCATGTCCGCTGGCTGCTCGTCCACCTGCTCTTCAGCAGGCAACAACCAGATATGCGCCAAGTCGCCACCCGTACCATCGCCTGTGGGTCTCATCACACCCCCGCCGGCACGCGCACCGCAGCCGATTGCTCATCGCAACCCGCTGCCGTTGGTGTGGTGCCACTGCTGCAAATCACGCAGAGTCATCCGTCGCGTCTCAACCACAATCCGCAACCCTGGCCGAGTCTTCTACAAATGCCCGAATCATGGGGTAATAATATGTTTAAGTGTTGTTCTGCTGCTTTCAGTTGCTGATTTTTTAATAGTTTGGTTGATGATCTTCCAATTTGATTCGTGCAGAAAAGGGAAGATTCGTGTGATTTGTATTTCTGGGAAGTTGCTGATGTGGGGGAATGCAACTACGCTGATTATTTGGTTAGCCGAGGAATCCCAATACCAGCAGGTTGGGGTGTTGGACAAGTAACTGAAGGAACGGCAGAAGAGGAAGATGCAGAGCAGAAGGTTAAAGATGCAGTTCCTCTGATCATGGCCAAGCAACAGCTGCTGAACGGCCTTGACAGCAATGAGGAGATGAAAGAGCTTGTGAAGATAATGGGCAAAATCGATGTGCTCTGTAGGATGATTGTCTCTTTATTTGCAGTGTATGTAGCACTCGTGATGTATTCAGTGGCTACGACATGAGCACTTTGCTGAAACTAGTAATGAATGAAACCTGTGTAGCAGGCTGGGCGTAGTGTTGTGAACATCTAATGATTTCTATTAACGGAAATCAGGGGGTATCCCCTTTTGCTCATATAAATAAATAAATAGCAGAGGCCCTGTCGGGTCAGCTTTGTTCTCATTCGAAGACGTCGAGCAAATTGCAGTCCAACAGCAAACTATGTCATCAAATTCAAGTTTCACAGCCAAATATGAGTACAACTAAACAACAATGTCATCATGTTTTAGTTGTCATACAATCACCAAACACAAATCAGCATACATAACAAGTGATGTTCTCACAGCAAAATACTAAACAACATGTTCATCAGGTTTCAGTTGTCATAGCAAACACAATTTCACATAGTAGATAAAAAACGTCTTCTGACAGGCAAATACGACAAAAGCAATGTAATCATCATCCGCAGCAGCAGCGTCAACATCTTCGCCATGTGTATCAGTCTGAATCGTAATTCCCCACGGTGTCATCTTCTTCTTCGTCCTCAACGTCCTCGAACGTTGGCTTCTTCTTGATCAACTCTTGTATGTCCACAGCACGACAGGCAATCTTTTCGCCGGCGTCATTGACGTGATGGTTCTCAAAGATATTAGGAACATCTGTGTTATCTTGTACATCAGGAGCAGTGTAAGCATCATCTTGTTGTGCAACTTCATTAAACGAATTCCTCTGCTCAAACCTTTGCAATACTCTCCAGTCATCGCTACGTGCAAATGTGTCTTCCAAGAAAAATATCTGTGTTGCTTGATTTGCCAAAATAAAAGGCTCGTTGGTCTGGTACGCCGCCTTGACATTGATGGATTTGAAATAATCATCAGCTCTGGGTTTTGCGATCCTGGAAAACAGGTTATACCAACGACAGCACAACAGAACCACACACCGATGATCCTCGAAACTGGAGATATACTGCAACTGAACAATGTCTGTTATGTTAGCATACATTTCAGTTGTCTCTTTGTCATACGTATCCGTGCTCATGATGGCACTGTTTTGTGTCTTCCTGCCTTCGTCTCGTGCAAGGGTGTTGTAGCGCACATCTCCAACAACGCAAGATTCATAATGTCTTACCCGAGTATCAGGACCCATTGCTAGTGAGTAAAGGGCATCATCAACTGCCTGCCCATCCTCCCGCATCTTCTTAACCTATGGTTAGAAAATAGACAAGCTGATCATCTTATGTACTCAATATATTAAAAAAACTGACAGTGCACTTCAAAAGCTTACATGGTTCTTGAACCATTTCGCAAATCCTGCCATAACCAGTTTGTCAATGTTTCTTGGATTTTGCGGCAGTAACTCCTCTTTGTAGATGCTGCACAACATAGTGATCGCGTCAAACATCTAAATATATAAGAATGTGCTGCAAGTTTAGTAGATTACGATGTATAAGCTGCAGTACTGCACTTACTTGATATAAGGTAGTATCTCAGGACAGTTATTCAACACATACCAAACCATTTTGTCCAAATCTTTAGGTTTGTCCTCTTGTCGACTCTTCCCTGTAACTCGAACAGAATAATCGAAAACATTGAGCCCGGGATTGTCTTCACCCACCTCTTTGCTAAGCTGATCAGCTGTTTCAATGTATTTTGAGCAGAATGTCAACGCTTCTGTAGCAATGTAGGCCTCTGCAATGGAACCCTCGGGTCTAGCTCTGTTCCTAACATAGCCCTTGAAAGTGCCTAGCCGCCTTTCAATAGGGTACATCCAGCCATACTGTACTGGACCTCTAAGTAGTGCCTCATCAGGTAGATGAACAGCCAAATGCACCATCACATCAAAGAAGGCTGGAGGATATATCTTCTCAAGGTCGCATAGGATAGTTGGTATCTTGTCTCTAAGACGCTCCAAAGCATCTATCCTGATATTCCTACTGCAGAGTTCCCTGAAGAATTGTCCCAACTCTGCAACTGCTCTGTATAAGTCAGGGCGGCCCAATCCTCTAAGGATAACAGGTAAAACCCTTTGAAGTAGGACGTGGCAGTCATGAGTTTTCAACCCTTGTACCTTGTTTCCATCTGCACTGACTCTCCTTTCAGGGTTGGAAGCAAATCCATGTGGGAATCTCACACGTGACAGGACCTCGCAGAATTCTTTTCTTTTTACCTTGTCCAAGACGTACACAGCTGGTGCCATATCCCGTGGTTTACCTTCATCTTGCACCTGCAAATCCTTTCTGATACCCAGGTGTGTCAAATCAATCCTAGATTTTAAGGTATCTTTCGTCTTGCCTTCAATATTAAGAAGTGTGCCGATAATGCTGTCACATATATTTTTCTCGATGTGCATCACATCAAGATTATGCCGCAGATCCAAATCTTTCCAATACTCCAAGTCCCACAAAGTGGACCTGCGGGTAAACAATAATCTCTCTTCTACCCTGCCACGCTTCCTTTTCCCGCTACCATTACCAGGATGGTTTCCTGGTGTAATATGCCTGACCTTCTCTAATTCCACTTGCAACTCATCGGCGGTGAGCCTCTTTGGCGCATCACGGTTTTCATGCTTTGCATTGAACACATGTCTTCGGTATTTTCTAGGATGCGGCTTGTCCTTGGCAAGGAAACGGCGGTGTCCAATGTAACAGATCTTGCTAAGTATTGCGTATGACAGCGGATTCCTGTCACAGCGAACACATGCATTGTAACCATGTGTCGTTCGCCCTGACATAGTGCCCAAAGCCGGATAATCATGGATGCACCAAATTATAACAGCACGCAGAAAGAAATCAGCTGGTGGGCTGCTATATAGGTCTCGAGTGAGAACACCCTTCCATAGCTGTTGAAGTTCCTCCACAAGAGGCTCCATGAACAAATCAAAATCCTTTCCAGGACTTTTTGGACCTGGGATGAGCAAGGCCATCATGTAGTTTGATTCTTTGGTGCAGACATTTGGAGGCATGTTGTAAGGGATAACAAGCACTGGCCACATGCTATATGTGGCGCTCTGGTGGCCAAATGGGTTAAATCCATCTGAAGCTAAGCCAAGTCTAATGTTTCTCGGGTCAGCAGCAAACTCTTTGTGTTTATCATTGAAGCTTTTCCACTCACTACCATGAGATGGATGGCTCATTACATTCTGATCTCTGTACTCCTGGTTCCTAGAATGCCACAGTACATCCTCTCTTGTTTCAGCATCATGAAACAACCTCTGCAATCTTGGTGTAATTGGAAAATGTCTCAGAACATTATGAGGAATCCTCTTCACAGCATCGCCATCTTTCCATCTTGATGATTTGCATTTCGGGCATTCACTTAAGTTGGCATAATCCTTCCGGAACAGAACACAATTATTCTTACAAACATGGATCATATCATATCCAATTCCAACTGCACGAAGGAAATTCTTCATTTTACTGTAGGTGTGTGGCAGCTCAGACGCATCTGGGAAAGATTTGCGGAAAGCAGCCAACATCGCATCGAATGATTTGTTGGTCATCCGCTCAGATGTCTTCACCTGAAGAAAGGTGACCATAGCTGAGAATACTGACAGCTTATTTCCTGGGGTGACAGCAACGTTGCATTGTTCCAACATGCGGGCCCACCGTTTTTCTTCTGCAGGTGAAAGTTCACGGAATGCACGAGCATTTCGTAGCATTGTTTCAATGTTGGTCAAACTCACTGGCTCCGCCACCACCACCTCCTCCTCCTCTTCCACCTGAGCATCAGGCAGATCAAGATGGTGATCTGCTGCTTCCACGTAGTCAATAACATTGACGTTCACAGCTTCACCATGATGAACCCACCTAGTATATGTGACCGACATCCCATACAAGTGTAGATGATTTTGCACAGTTGACTGGGGTCTTGTAACTGAATTCATACAACTGCTACACGGGCAGAGCACATCTGATTTCGGACCACCGTACTCAGCTCTGATAAAGTTCATGAAGTTTTCAACCCCCTCGACATATGCAGCGGAGAATCTTCGAGCAGAAGTTATCCAAGTCCTGTCCATCTGTTAGACATACAAATTAGTTCTTCTACTAGATATTACAGGAAAAACATATATGCTTTTTTATGAAGTCCAGAAAAAAATACCTAGGTCGATGTCTAAAGCTATGGCAAGATATTTGGACGAGCAGATCTAAGTAACGAAATATATGTAAAGCTAATTCAGCAAACAGATTTGAGTGCCAAATTATGGCAGGCTGTTTCAGCAGTCAATGAGGCCGAGCACACAGCCATCGAACTATCGAAGGCCATCGCAGCAACAAAGATCGAGTATAAAACGGTGTAGAGCTATTTCACCTAACAGATTGGCTACTAGACCATGGCAATCTACGTCACAATAAATATATGGCAGGATATTTTAGCAACTAATCGGCCTTGGCATGCCATCTCAGCTAAGCAGATTGAGTGCAGAACAGGGCAAGGAAGCTTCTTAAGCAGAGCATATTGACAGTAAACTACTTCGGCAAACAGTGAGATTAACAGCGTCTATCAGCTAACATTCAGCGCTACACCGACATGAACGGGGCCTCAGTCTAGAATGCGCGTACCGTGGGAGAAGCTGACCGCCGTGCGTCTCCACACGAACGTCGCCAGCGGTGGCGGCGCTGACCGCCGTGCGCCTCCACAAGAACGTAGCCAGAGGTGGCGGCGCGGCTAGAGGACGGCAGTCTACGAGAGCGTACTGTGGGAGCGAGAGGATCGCCGAACCGCGGCGCCGACGTATCGGCGCGGCGGGGAGGGCGGCTTTGGCGGAGCGAATGGAGTGGAGGGGGACAGGGGGGAGGGGGTTTGGGGAATATTATTGGCTAGTTGGCCGAAGGGCGGTTGAATCGGATTTGGGGGGAATTTTTGGGTGTGGGGGGGGAGGATTTTCGCGCGGTGGGCGGGGGGAGTTTGGCGCATGGTCGGTTTCTCCAAGTGCAGTCCCACGTGTCAGTGAAGAGGCAAGCCGAAGCGCGTTCCGTTTGCGTGAGCCGTGTGCAGGACCGAACGTGTGTGGGGTGCAATGCGACCGCGACAGGAGTGCTGTGAGTGTACCGCCTTTTTTCCTTTTAAACTAGGTGCTTCGCCCCCTCAAAAAAAATTTGTTGCTTCGCGCGATCCATCGATACTACTACTAGTAATCCGGTAATCCCGACTAAAACGGCGCGGCCGGGTCTTTTCCCGCGCGATATGCTGGGAGGTTGGCTTAGTTGGGTTTTTTAGGACGAGTAATGCTACACCTACGTAATCCCAGTTACGTAATTAACGTAATGTGAAACGTGTGAGCTGTTGATTGTAGATTGGGGGGAGGGAGGGGCCCACCACCATGAAAATCAGGGGAGGAGAGAGAGAGGCAATTTACGTTAACCCTTTCGTAGGTTCCCGTAGATGTAGAAAGATGTGAAATGCGTGAATGTGTAGTGGACGTACTATTGGAGTGCCTAAGATAATTTGTGTATGTATAGACCCTATGTGTTTATTTTACTTCGCATGTTAGATTTGTCTCGGTTCAATAAAAAGCAGAGTTGGTGATGATGGTGTGCCTGTCATCCTGCAATATAGGCCGTCCGATCTATATCTAACGGATAGGAAGGAAACTATGACAATTTACCCGCACTCCTCTCCACATTTGCAGATAAGGCTTTCCCTCGTTCATCCTTTTCTCCCACAAGATCTTGATCTTCCGTGCAACGCACGGGCATCTTGCTAGTACTCCTACAATATGTATATTATTGTGAAAGTTCATATACACCGGCCGAGATTAATGCAAACACGGCAGATTTTCATTACATTTCGAACTTTTATAGGACAGAAAAATAAAAGAAACCCGACCCTAAACCTATTCTACGGCGGCGACCGACGTCCTCCATCTGCGATCTCTATGTACGGGGGCGGGGTTCAAGACCCGTGAAGTGAAGGTGCGGTCTCCGGCGAGGAAGAGTAGAACACGGGATACGGACCGGCCAGTTGGCACACCATGCCCTGCCGCCTCCCATGCCCTACTCATCCTCGGAGGAGTCCCCGACCTCGGCGGTGCCGGACGTTGGACGGCGGCAAGTAGGACGCGTGGCTGACGGTGCTCCCGTCGTCGGCCGCCAGCGTGGCCACCGCTTGTGCGGTCGCGTCCGCGTCCGGCTACGCCGCTATTGCGTCGCGAGAGGCGACTTGAGCGAGGGCGGCGACCTCGAGCTTCATCCCCGAAGACAAGCTCTCCCGCAGAGCGTTCGCACTTGCGGTCATGGCGGATGTGGTGCCAGGTAGGAGGACGATGCGCTATGGTGTGGAGGTTAGCTGGGCGTTGCCGCTTTAAGTAGCGCATTCCGGTGAGGCCAAGCGTCCGGGTGCGTCATTAAGTCGCCGGAGTTGGTTCCTCGGGCACCGAGCCTCTTAACGACGACATACGAACGGACGGCATGAATGCGGGCAGCTGGCGCCGGCTGGGAACGCACCGCGCGACGGCGCGAGGGACGAGGGTTTTGGTGTGCCAGGGTAGTCAGCTGCGGTCGTGGCAACGTTGGAGATGCCCTTTGCTCACATGCGATCCCCGCATGTCATTGAAAAAGCAAGACGACCCGGCATGGTCTCAGGTCCAGAGGATGCAGTTGGCCGCGCTACACCACTCCGCGGACGCGTCGCGGCGCCCCGTGCATCCTCGACGAGCCGGGTGTTGGGGTGTGTTTGGATTGTGGCCAAAGTGCACCTTACCAAAATTTTGGTCATGACCCAAAGATTGGTCTTTGTTTGGATGGTTGCCATTTTTTGGCATGCCAATGAACTCTAGCCAACTCTAGTTCATTTTTCTTGCCAATGTCGGCCAAATCATGGGCAACCAATACCTCAACCAAAATTTTGGTCATGACCCAAAGATTGGTCTTTGTTTGGATGGTTGCCATTTCTTTGGCATGCCAATGAACTCTAGCCAACTCTAGTTCATTTTTCTTGCCAATGTCGGCCAAATCATGGGCAACCAATACCTCAACCAAAATTTTGGCTACCCAATGCTTTGATGGGGCAACCTTGGGCACAAACCAAACATACCGTTGGTCGTGCCACAGCACTAACGCCACCCTCGGCACACTGAAACCGACCGTGTCTAGCGACGATATGAGCGTGTCGCTCACCGCGGTCGCCGTGTCCAGAGGCGGTGCTGGAGCTGCGCCCCGTTGTTGGCCCCAACGACCCACATGAACGGTTGTCGGTGGCGAGGAGGTCGTGGGCCAGCTCCTCCATTGGACTAGTCTGCGCTACGTCGTCCCGACGGGTGTGCCCCACATGTCGGTTTCCCTGTTTTCCCGGCCATATTCGAGCGTCAGTGCTCCGCGTTGCGCATTAGGCCTTTCACTATGTAGGCCAAGCGAGACAACTTATTGTTTATTTGAGCCGTTCAAGTATAATCATGTGGCGTTTGCTTATTTCTCATTCCTCTCCAACCCTCTTCTCCATCGATCATGTCGCCCTCCAGTCGAGTCCATCCTCCCGCATGCCTCATTTGAACATTCCGCCGAGTATCATTCGCATGTACCCACCCTAGTCCTCTTTCAATAGATCTCCGGACCCCGAGATGAAATCGAGAGGGAACGAGTGGGGGCACGTGATACCTAAGGCGGATTCAAAATTTTGAACCGGTGATCATAGCATCCGCAAATCATATATAAAGGGTATTCAATGTTCGTTTCGTTTTTGAACGTACAATATACTCCCCCTATCCTTTCTAGTTTACATATAAGTTTTATGTGTAGTCAAAGTATCTCTACTTTGATCAAAAAGGTATCAACATTCAACAACGCCCAATCAATATTGTTAGATTCGTACGTACTCCTAGATTTGTACTCGAGATGGTTTCCAATTTGACTATTGACAAGATTAATAGTACATGAGATGTATAATGTGAAAATTATATCATTGGAAACTCCTTTCACATACGAATTTGACCGTATGCTTTGTGTAAGTTGCATGTCATATATTATTACTCTAACATTTGGTCAAAGTTAGCCTCGAAAAACGCATTAGACCCTGTATGCTTTGTGTAAGTTGCATGTCATATATTATTACTCTAACATTTGTGTAAGTTGCATGTCATATATTATTACTCTAACATTTGGTCAAAGTAGTATAGTGGAAGTGGATCCTCTGACGTAGGTATCCCTGCCTTACCCTCCCTTTCGGTCACTTACTGGCGGACCCCATGCTTGCTAGGCCCCGCATGTCAGTTACTCAATGGGTTCGGCCACGTCAGGGGATCCTCATCCGTAGTATACTCCCTCTGTTTTTATTTACTCCGCATAAAACGGAGGGAGTGGTGGTATAATAAATGACGCGGGCGGGGGAGGGGGAGGGACGTCGGTTTGCTCTCAACTGCGGTCCCACAAGCGAGCGAAAACGCAAGACGAAGCGCGTTCCATTCGGTGAGCGACGTGGAGGGTCCAGCGTGCCGGGCTGCAACGCGAACGCGACAAGAGCGATGTACAGTCAAAACCGATTGACCGGTCGTCACCGGAACCACTATTCACACCAGAACCTTCGCTGCTCGGCCTACGCCAGCCACTGCCCTAAAACCACACCAAATCTCCAGCCCATTCCCCCACCTTTCGATCCCCTAGCCCGCATCAAGCGTCCCCTAGTTCGCCGGAAAGCCATGGTGCGCCGCAAGATCACTTACTACAAGATGCTGACGCCGGAGCGCCGCGCAGAAATCGCGGCGGCGGTCGGCGCCACAGACCTCCGTTCCCAAGCTCGCTTTGCGGCGGGCCAATCCCCGAGTTCTCTGGAGCCAAGCTACGAGGAGGAGGAAGCCGATCCAATGTTCATGGCGGAGGTCGCGGCGCAGAAGGCCCCCGATGGGTATGAGACGATGGACGTCGACTTCGTGCCGGCGTCCGAGTCCCCCATGGTGCAGGCGGACCAGCGGTTCAACATGGCGATACTAAAGGAGGACCGGGAGGCAGAGGCTCAACTCGACGCGGAGCGCGCGCATGCCGCTGCCATCGAGGCTCTCCTGCAGGCGGAACCGGATGTCGTGGATGTGAACCGGGCGGCGGAGGCTCAACTTGAGGCGGAGCGCGCGGATGCCGCTGCCATCGAGGCCCTCCTGCAGGCGGAACCGGACGTCCTGGACTTGAACCGGGCGGCAGAGGCTCGACTCGACGCAGAGCGCGCGGATGCCGCTCTCATCGACGCCCTCCTGCAGGCGGAACCGGACGTCCTGGACTTGAACCGGGCGGCGGAGGCTCGACTCGACGCGGAGCGCGCGGATGCCGCTGCCATCGAGGCCCTCCTGCAGGCGGAACCGGACGTCCTCGACTTGAACCGGGCTGTGCTCTCGTCCGTGCAGAGCGCCCGCACGCTCCGCTTGAACGAGTAGCTGGAGGCCGAGGACAACCACGGTGCGGAGACACACGTCGGCAGCGACGGCTGGTTCGCGCCGGCAGCCAAAGACGACGAGGCCGTCTCTTTCCGCGAGCAGTGATAGTTTTTCTTTATGTTGTTGTTTTTATGGATCTTTTGCTGTGTAAAAACATATATTTGTTATGCAAGTCGCCTGACTTGGGTCAGTCTACCATTTCAGGCGGTTGGATGAATATCCTACGTCTCCTAACCCTTCTTTCCTTCTTCCTCACCTCTTCTTCTTCCCCAACAGACCACCGCACGGGCCGTACGGATACTCCCCAACATGCGGTTGGATAAACATACTCTATGAACGAAAATTATGTGTCAGCGATAGGATGGCTGAGTTTGGTTTGTTCACATGCGACAGCACGTGTCAGTGAGGGTGCGTTCCCTTGGTTGGGTTTGCGGCGTGCAGGAGCGACTGTGTGAGGGTGCGGTGCGACCGCGGCGTGCAGGAGCGACCGTGTGAGGGTGCGGTGCGACCGCGACAGCCGTGCGCAAGTGTACCTCCTTCTCATTTTGAAAACTTTAGGCAAGCTTGGCAAAAATGTGTGGCGAAGTTTGGCAATGCAAGGCCTAGACCCAAACAGGATAAGTACGTACGTACTAGGAGTACTAGTGTTAAAAAAGAAAGGCGGGGTTTTCCTTCGCGGGATTTAATCGATACAAATCCTCGTTTCACGTGTCAATTAATGCGTATTTTTTCTCCAAAGACCAAAGAGCTAACCATCTCACTCCTCATCGCTTGATTAATGCAGCGCCATGCAAACCAACCTTCTCACTTCCGCATGCATGCAGGGGATATTAATGTCCTTGGTTGCTAACCCCATCAATTTTGCCTCGATTAGTGTTAGTGGCCCTTTGCAAATTGTAATTTTGATATACTGGCCTTGTGTACAAAAAAATGGAGGTAGTAACTATATTTGACTTCCTTCCCCATTGCGGTGACGTCGACGATATCTTTTTTTGGTGGTTTGGCGAAGTGCGTTCGACGGAGAACACCATTGAGGGAGACCACGGTAAGTCGTTCGCAAGTGCCGCCTGCAAGCCGAGACAACCGCCTTATTTGCATCCAGGAAGTCCTTTACTAGTACTACTAGGAGTACTAGTGCGGTGAGATGGTTTCTCGAAGAAGACGATGGAGAAGCGGAGTCAGCGAAGAGTGAAATGATGGTTGCTTCGTCCGTGCTTTTGTGATTTGACGCCTCACTGCTTTGTGATTTGTGATAGAAGGGACAGGGGAGTAGACTCTGTGCTCTATACTGTACTACATGCGTCCAAGCATGGGAGAAAGAGGAGAGACGTTGCATTTTTCTATTCCTTCAATCAATCAATCAGGGAGCTTCGGTTCCATCTTTTTGGCTTTGGCAACACCGTCCACAATGGTTCCCACGATGCCAAAAGCTATTTTCACATTTGGCTACACATTGTGGATGCCCTTAACCGTACCACTTGGTTTTGCTCCTGTGTGCTATCTATACAAATCTCAATTATATTGATCTAAAAAATTATAGAATCAAGATTAGTAAAAAGGAGGTGATTTTGCCGCGCGGATGGCGGGGGAGGTTTCTTATTTGAGCAATGCTACATCCACGTAATGGTTTACGTAAAGTTACGAACTGATGTGATGTGGGACTATTTGATTGGATTAAAGGAGAGGATTAGGCCCACCCCACCTGAAAATCAGGGGGGCATATATAGATTAGATGGAAAGTATACGTAGCAGCTACGTAGCCCTTTGTAAGTCTAGGATTAGGCTTCTTATTTTCGGAGGACGTTGTCCTGGCGGTTTGCTAACATGCGGTCCCACGTGTCAGTGCTTTACCAAGCCGATCCGCGTCCCACATGAGGCAGAACAACGGCAGAAGCAACACGTGGTTAAGTTGAAGAAGATGAGGGAGAAGCGGATTCAGCAACGAGTGAAATGATGTGATGGTTGCTTCGTCCCTCCAACTTAACTGCGGGAAAGGTGCAGCTTTGTGATTTGACGCCTCATTGCTCATTACTACGCCGGCGCCATGACTGGGGTGCTTCACCCCGGCTGCTCTGCACTGTATTCCGGTATGGCACGTGGACCCGGTAGCTTGATGTCCCACATGTCGGCGAAAGGGACTAGAAGATTTATGAAAGCGAGCGCTCCACTCTTACGACGGAGGAGTAGACGACACGACGGCCCAGTGAACTGTCACTTGTAGTACTGTATAGTACTATAGTTTTGCTGTTTCGCACGATCCATCGATACAAACCCGATTAAACAGGAAAGGGCGGGATTTTTCCCGCGCGGTAGATGATACTGGCCATACATTTCAAAGGCAATTTTAATGTATGCAAACTGAATAATTATAAGTAACAATATGATATCTAGTAAAACTAAAAACACATATGATTTATTGTGTTAGAGTGTAGTAGTAGTGCTGTATTGCATAGTTGTTAGATGTAACATGCGAGAACGTGTAGAGATGTAGTTTTGGAGGGCCTACAGAGAGAAAAGCGTAATACGGTCACCGAACTTCAGAATAAGCTGATTACGGTCACTATATACGTTTTGCGGTGATTATACGGTCACTTGCTCACAGTTCAGCATCGGATTGCACTCTGTTGACCGGCCAAATAGTCTGCGTGGCGCCATGTTGACTAGTTAAATTGACCACGTTCCTTGTGGGTCCCACCTGTCAGTTCGCATAGGCAAAAGGTCAGATAAACACAAATTTACGCAGGCGCGACAAGGCTCCAACCCGTGCGCGGGAATCACCTGGTTGTGTATGTGTCTGTCAGGGCCTGATGTGTGCGCATGCACGTGTAGGTTGAGCACTTGAGCGTGAGAGTGTGTGTTGGTCGTGTGGTGTACTGGTGTGTGCATGCATGCGTGCGTGTGTGCGTGTGAGTGTTGCGTGCGTGTGAGTGTTGCGTGCGTGCGTGGCTGCGTGTGTACGTGTGAGTGTTGCGTGCGTGCGTGGGTGCATGTGTTTGTGTGAGTGTTGCGTGGATGCAGTTCGTGTGCATGCGTGCATGTGTGTATAATCACCACACCAGCTCCTGTGTGTTAAAACAGACGGCTCAGCATACCAATACAAGGCCACCTTGTCCGCTGTGCCCGCGGTCATGACTTCGAACCACCGTCCAAATATTTTTTTGTCGTTTGTTTTCATTCTTACTAGCAAGATGCCCGTGCGTTGCACGTAACATCAAGATGCATTTGTATGACTTGTTTATCTTGTGAGAGAAAAGGATGAACGAGGGAAGGCCTTATTTGCAAATGTGGAGAGGTGTGTGGGTACCTTTTTGCAAAATTGCCATAGTTTCTTTCCTATCCGTCAGATATAAATCGGACGGCCTATATTGCAGGATGGCAGGCACACCATCATCACCAACTCTGTTTTTTATAAGAGTGTATTTTATGTATTTTATAAGAGTGTAGATGTAGAGTAGATACAAGTCGACAGGTGGGCACGATGGTAGTGAGATAATGTGATGCAACACTAGAGGTGCCACGTGGAGCGTTTAACTGGTCAACTAGTCATGTCATGAGCAAATACAGAGTTGTACGGTGAGCCCGTGACTGTATAATAACCACTAAACGTAAATGGTGACCGTAATGAGTGGATTCTGAAGTCCAATGTACGTATCGTGCTTTCGCTTCAAATACAATGATCGTCATTGCATATATCGCGAGAGAAAGATGAAACATGCGTGAATTTTCTGGGGGCTTACTTTTAGAGGACCTGGAGATAGTTTTGTGTGCATACGTGAAAGGGGCGTACAGGGGGGTATGCGATGGAGAGAGAGATGCTCTTCGTTTCTCTTTATTATGACTAACTTTGTATATAGTATAAAAATATACAAATTCACAGTGCGGAATAAATATCATTGTGGGCACCATGCAATGCAAATTAGCGTTCGTACTCCTCCATATAACTTTGTAATGTTGTATATATGTAGAAACTCTAAAATAATTTTTTGGCCACACTTTATTCAAAAGGAATGTTGTATGCGAAATAAACGTGAAGAGAGGGCTTTTTAGATCAATGGGGTACGTGATGTAACATGTGTGAATGTGTAGTTGATGCATTTGGCGGGGCCTAGAGAGGTATGTGTGTGTATTACGTATTCGAGAGAGGCATGGATAGAGGGGCCGACGGGGGGGGCGTGGGAGAGATAGCACGAGAAATGAGAGTGGTCTAGAGAGAGAGACGAATATGACGTCACGACAAGAGATTCCATTCCCTTGAGTGTGTATATGCAAGGGGGGAGGGAATAGAGGCACCAGGAGAAATTTTCTGTGTGTGTGGTGTTTGTGTTGGTATGTGTGGGTGTGAGAAGATAATGAGACGTGGGGGCAGAGGGTGTGTCACCGCGTGAGGTCCGGTGGGTCGAGGTGAGGCCCTTCGTTCGGTTCCGTCCTGCGCCACATTGGTCGGCCCGTGACGCATTTAGGAAGACCCATGGATGACTAGTCGTACAAGACAAAGATAGCAGAATTGTGAAGGACTCTGTGTCCACTGACAAAGCCGGCTAGGATTTGTAACCCTAGGTTCTCGGACTAAGGTAACCCCTTTATCTCTGATATTACTATTCATCCAACCTAACTTTAAGGGGCATCCTACAGAATGCTCTGCTAGAATCATACTCGTCGATTAGGAAGAGAGGTGTGAGACAATGCGTGAGAGACAGGCGTAAAGATAATGTGCGTACATGAGACACGTAGGCAGGTCCATGTATATAGAAAGGGTCGATGAGGATTGTGCGTGTGTATGTTTGCGAGAGGAAGAGTGCTTGTGATAAAGGTTAGTGAAAACAGTTGTAAATGGTTACGAGAGGGAGGGAGGGTTATATCTAGAGCATGTGTGCGAGAAAGACACCTCGGGAGAGAGTGTGTGAGCATGTGTGAGAGACCACCGATGGAGAGTGAAACTACACGTAAAAGACTGCTCTACACATTGATTAAAGATATAAATTGTATCCAAATATTAGGATGGGATCATGATATTTGCAATTCGCGTAAGGAGCGGTCATTGATCCATCAGACATCTAGATTCTATCGAATTTGAGCATGTCTATGTTATTATTCGACACAATTGATCCACATAGTTAGTATTTTGAACTCCAGACAATGCATCGCTTTAGCAATCGAATATAAACGTGAGTATAGTTCATGTTGTGTGTGTAAAGCACATTATACATACGAAAGTTACACAATGGACATTATAAATAGCTACCTATGAACTAGCATACATTTGAATTCAACTTAAGGTGGTTTAAAAAAATTGAATTCAACATGAAGTCCATTCAATTATTTGAATTTGATATCATGGCATTTGTAAACCATACCTAAATTATGGGGGCACCAATCTTTGCTCTGATTTTGTACATAATAGCATATGTAGTCGTGTACAAAATAGATTCAAATTTAGCTCCTCCATTCCAAAATAATCGTAGTTATAGGATTTTCAAGTGTCAAAATTTCAAAAAGAAGCGGATAATTTAATGAGGTTTTCAAACATACAAGGTCAAATATAACGTTGTCTATTTAGGTCAATCCTCATAGTTCAAGAGTACTCTAAACGTGAACGCTTGTGTTTCAAAATTTCGAACGAAGCGCCAAAAGAGCCTCTACTCGCCCGAAACCGCGTGAGACCAATGTGTGGTAGTACAAGGAAATTACTTTTCTAATAACTCCGACCCGTGAAACCTACCGGCCCGACGTCCAAAGGTCTAAACCGGGGTAGGTTTGTAGCTTCATCTAGACGCCACGCAACCGCATCCGAAACACATTCATACACAATGGCCGCCTAAGCACACATGCACGCTGCCGAAATCGCTCCCGCCCACTATTTGGGACACCTGGGATTACCATCCTACCCCCGACCCACAGTAGGTCCGAAATTTAAGAGGGGGGCAAAGTTTGTACTTTCCCCAAATTTCAAACAAACGCGCCCCATCTTCTGTTCAAAAAAAGCCAAAACAAGCGCGTCCCAGACCGAAACATGGTTCCCCCCCACCCGTCCGATTCCCCATTCGTACTCTGTGGGCGCCAAAACTACCTCTCCACCAGCCGCGAAACCCCGGCGTCCTCCGTCTGCCACCCCATCCCACCCATCAACCGCCGCCCTCCTCCATCACGCCGGAGCCGATACCCCGACGTCGTCGTCCACCGCAACCTCAACCGCAATGCCCTCCACGGCTAGTAGTTGAAGCCGAGGCCGAGCCGTCCGTACCCGAGCCAGTTCAACCATGCCGTCCTGCGCCTCACCGCTGCTGCTCCAACTTCGTCACCCTCCACCGCACCGGAGCTGTTCTTGCTACGCCGTCCTTCGCCGCCTCGTATCTGCTTCCCCTCCACTGACATACGGCCACGGCAACACAGTCAACAATTTGGCCAAGGGTTCGTCCAAGCCTGCACCCTCCAGAACATCGGTTTCCTCGGTAAAAAGAAGAAGATCGGCGTGACATGTGGAGGTGACCGCACCGGGCCACCCTAAGAGAATTGAGCAAGATTCTCAGAGAAATAATATTGATGCACCTAGTCCTTCTAAAAAGAAGAAAAAGAAAAATGATAGGACTTTGCATGCTTCTAGTGAACCTATTGCTGAACCACCTGAGAATCCAAATGATATATCTATTTCTGATGCTGAAACACAATCTGGTAATGAACATGAACCTAATGAAAATGTTAATGATGATGCTCAACCTAGTAATGATAATGATGTAGAAATTGAACCTGCTGTTGATCTTGATAACCCACAATCAAAGAATCAACGTTATGATAAGAGAGACTTTGTTGCTAGGAAACATGGTAAAGAAAGGGAACCATGGGTTCAGAAACCCATGCCTTTTCCTCCCAAACAATCCAAGAAAAAGGATGATGAGGATTTTGAGCGCTTTGCTGAAATGATTAGACCTATCTTTTTGTGTATGCGATTAACTGATATGCTCAAAATGAATCCTTATGCTAAGTATATGAAAGATATTGTTACAAATAAGAGAAAGATACCTGAAGCTGAGATTTCATTTTCAAGCATTGCAATACCGTTTTTGCTCTGTTTTATCAGTTGCTACCTTGCTCTTTTTCTTTAATCAGAATATAAAAATATATTTCTACCATCCATATTACACTTTTATCACCATCTCTTCGCTGAACTAGTGCACCTATACAATTTGCCATTGTATTGAGTGTATTGGGGACACAAGAGATTTCTTGTATTTGGTTGCAGGGTTGTTTGAGAGAGACCATCTTCATCCTACGCCTCCCACGGATTGATAAACCTTAGGTCATCCACTTGAGGGAAAATTGCTACTATCCTACAAAACTCCGTGCTTGGAGGCCCAACACGAGTCTACAAGAATAAAGTTGCGTAGTAGACATCAAGCTCTTTTCTGGCGCCGTTGCTGGGGAGGTGAGTGCTTCAAGGTATATCTTTAGATCTTGCAATCGAATCTTTTAGTTTCTTGTTTTATCACTAGTTTGGTTTATAAAATGAAAATTACAAAAAAAGGAATTGAGGTGGTCTCATATTGTTCATCTTTATCATGTCTTTCTTGAAAATGATGGAAAGGAAAATTGTGCTCAATTGATAGAAGAAGAATTCAATAAAATGATTGGCATGAATGATGAGCATGATTGCAATGTTGTTAGTATGAATTCTTTGAATATCCATGATGCTAATGATATGCAAAGCCATAAGCTTGGGGATGCTATGTTTGATGAAGATGATATTTTTAGTCCCCCAAGTTTTGATGTGCAAATTTGTTATAATGATAGCATACCTCCTATTTATGATGATTATATTGATGAAAGTGGATTTGGAGAGGTCATGACTTTATTTAATGATGAATCCACTATTTTGGAAGGGGTTTCAATAGACTATGACTACAACGTTGCTATCTATGATGATTATGGTGGTGACCTATATGCTATATTGAATAATGATAACCATGAAACTTGTCATCATGATTTTAATTTTCAATCACATGATAGTTATTTCATTGAATTTGCTCCCACTACTATTCATGAGAATAAATTTTTTTATGTGGAGAGTAATAAATTCTCTCTGATTGTGGATCATGAAAAGAGTGCTTTATGTGATGGTTATATTATTGAATTCATTCATGATGCTACTGAAAATTATTATGAGAGAGGAACATATGCTTTTACATATCTCAATAATATCAAGTTTCCTCTCTATGTGTTGAGAATTTTGAAGTTGCACTTGTTTTGCCTTTCTATGCTAGTTGATTCTTGTTCCCATAAATTGTTTGATCACAAAATACCTATGCATAGGAAGTGGGTTGGACTTAAATGTGCTTGCCATGTGCTTCATGATGCTTCCGTTATGTTTCGATTCTTTATCTTTATGTGAGCATCATTGAAATCATCATGCCTAGCTAAAAAGGCATAAAGAAAAGCGCTTGTTGGGAGACAACCAAACACTTTTACCTACTATTTTTGTGTGTTCGCGTGATTATGCTACAGTATTAATCATTTTTTATTACTTTTGTTTCAATAAAGTGCCAAGTAAAGCCTTTGGGATAGTGTGGATGATAGTTGACTTGAATCTGTGCAAAAACAGAAAATTTTGTGCTCAGTCTAGGAATTTAAAACATTCACTGGAACGTGACTTTGATCTGAATTTTTTACAGGTGATAGATATACAAATTCCATACGTTGTCCTAATTTTTTAGAATTTTTGGAGTAGCAGAAGTATGGTTGTTTTCCAGATCATTATAGACTCTTCTGTTTTTGACATATTTTGTTTTCAATGCATAGTTCACTTGTTTTCTAGTTTCTATGGCTTATATTGATCAATATAAATTTTAGAAATGATATGCTATAGTAGGCATTGTGTGGAAACAATTATGGATCTTGTCTTTGACAGTACCAAAGTGAAACGGTTTGCTCTTTATCATACTAACATATCTCACGAAGTTCCGTTAAGTTTCGTGTGATTGAAGTTTTCAAGTTTTGGGTGAGATGTCGATGTGAGAAGAATAAGGAGTGACAAGACCCTAAGCTTGGGGATGCCCAAGGCACCCCTAGGTAATATTCAAGGAAGTCCAAGCAACTAAGCTTGGGGATGCCCCGGAAGGCATCCCCTCTTTCGTCTCCAACATTATCGGTAACCTCACTTGGAGTTATATTTTCATTCATCACATGATATGTGTTTTGCTTGGAGCGTCATTTTTTTGTTAGGATTTGCTTGCTGTTACTTAGAATAATGTTTTTCATCTTTCTTTTCAATAAAAATGTCAAGTATAGCCTTTGCCATGCTTATTTTGCAAGTATATGAGTTGCTGTTTCAAAACAGAAAGTTTATCATTGTTGCAAAAATTCTCTAGAAAATTCAGAATGTGATAAAATGTTGAAACTTTTTGCATAGTAAGCTATAATAAATTTTCTACAGTGTGGTAATGTTTCAGAATTTTTGGAGTTAGGGAAGTATTATGAATACTGCACTGTTTGCAGACTGTTTTGTTTAGACAGATTGCTGTTATGTTTGCATATGTTTGCTTGTTTAATTATTCTATTTGAGGATATGACTATTAAATATGCAGAGGCATTTAGTATGTAAAGTTAAATAATAATTTTAGTGATTTGCTATAGTAGAGAATGATAAGGTTTTGCATTGATTTATACTAACCTTCCTCACTAGTTCTTGTTGAGTTTTGTGTGGATGAAGTTTAAAGAATTAGGGAAACCGTGATATAAAAGGAATGAAGAAGACACAAAAGCTCAAGCTTGGGGATGCCCAAGGCACTCCAAGATAATATTCCAAGAAGTCCCAACAATCTAAGCTTGGGGATGCCCCGTTAGGCATCCCACCTTTCTTCATCAACAATTATCGGTTAGTATCGGTTGAGCCTAAGTTTTTGCTTCTTCACATGATGTGTGCTATCCTTGGAATGCCATTTTATTTTGTTTTGCTTGCTGTTTTAATAAAATGCTTAGATCTGAAACTTTTAAATAAGAGAGAGTCCTCACATAGCTACCTATTTACTCAACTACTCATTTGATCTTCACTTATATCTTTTTGGAGTAGTTTGTCAATTCTCTCATGCTTCACTTATATTATTTTGAGAGATGAAAAATTTTATGCTCATGTTCTTCACTTAAATTTGTTTGAGCTTGTCAAAAAGAAATTGCAACATACGAAACTAGTCCCAAAGTGACAGATATTCAAGAGGGATATAATAAAAACTTTCATGAAGATCATTTGACAAATTAAACTTGATTCTTTGTAATAGTTTTGCGATATGATGATATAATATGTGAGTCATGTTGATGAGTAATTGTGATTTAGTAAGAATGTTGGTGTTAAGGTTTTTGATTCCCTATGCAAGCACAAAAGTGAATAGTTATGCAATGACATTACAGCCTATTTGTGGTGCATTATTCGGTGTTAGTTATGCTTAATGCTCGCTTATGAGATTTTTCGTTTCTTGGTTGGATGCTTCTCAATATTTTTGCTAGCCTTCACTTGTACTAAGTAGGAATACTACTTGTGCATGAAAAATCCTTAAGCCCAGTTTTTCCATATTAGTCCACTATACCTACCTATATGCGGTATTTTCGTGCCATTCTAAGCAAATTGGTATGTGCCATCTCTAATCTTCAAAATAAATTTCCTTTTTGTGTGCTCGTACCGCTCATGAAACGGTAGGGGGTGGCTGATATTTTTCCATGCTAGATGTGTTATTCTCAAGATGAGTGTTTATTCACTTGTCATTGCACGAGAGTACAACAAAGGTATTAGGGATGCCCAGTCCCGAAATGAAAAATGAATTTACTTTATGTTGTCTGATACGTCTCCAACATATCTACTTTTTCTCACGCTTTTCCTCTTGTTTTGGACTCTAATTTGCATGATTTGAATGAAACTAACGCCGGACTGATGCTGTTTTCAGCAGAACTACCATGGTGTTGTTTTTGTGCAGAAATAATAGTTCCCAGAATGGAACGAAACTTTGTGAGGATTTTTTATATCAATAATAAGAATTTCTGGGGCCAAGACGCACCAGAGAGGGGCCCCTGGTTGGGCACAACCCACCAGGGCGCGCCCCCTCTCCTGGCGCGCCCAGGTGGGTTGTACCCACCTGGTGGCCCCGCTGATGACCCCCCTGACACTACAAAATCACATTATTCTAGAAACAAATCAGGGAGAAAGAATTATCGTGATCCACGAGACGGAGTCGCCGCCAAGCCCTGTTCTTCCTCGGGAGGGCAGATCTGGAGTCCGTTTGGGGCTCCAGAGAGGGGGATCTTCGTTCTTCGTCATCACCAACCCATCTCCATCGCCAATTCCATGATGCTCCCCACCAGGAGTGAGTAATTCCTTCGTAGGCTCGCTGGTCGGTGAGGAGTTGGATGAGATTCATCATGTAATCGAGTTAGTTTTGTTAGGGCTTGATCCCTGGTATCCACTATGTTCTTAGATTGATGTTGCTATGACTTTGCAATGCTTAATGCTTGCCACTTTGGGCCCGGGTGCCATGAACTCAGATCTGAACCATTTATGAATTCATCATTATATCCATGTTTTAGATCCAATCTTGCAAGTTATAGTCACCTACTACGTGTTATGATCCGGCAACCCCGGAGTGACAACAACTGGGCCCACTCCCGGTGATGACCGTAGTTTGAGGAGTTCATGTATTCACTATGTGTTAATGCTTTGTTCCGGTTCTCTATTAAAAGGAGGCCTTAATATCCATTAGTTTCCAATATGGACCCCGCTGCCATGGGAGGGTAGGACAAAAGATGTCATGTAAGTTCTTTTAATAAAGCACGTATGACTATTTACGGAATACATGCCTACATTATATCGATGAACTGGAGCTAGTGCCGTATCGCCCTAGGTTATAAATGCCACATGATGAATATCATCCAACAAGTCACCGATCCAATGCCTACGAATTTATCCTTATTGATCTTGCTGCGTTACTATTACTATCATTACTGTTACACTTGCTACAAATTACTCGTATCACTGTTACTGTTACCGTTGCTGCTGTCACTACTATCAAAACTATCAAACTACTTTGCTACTGACACTTTGCTGCAGATAATTAATCTCCAGGTGTGGTTGAATTAACAGCTCAGCTGCTAATACCTTCAAATATTCATTGGCTCCCCTTGTGTCGAATCTATAAATTTGGGTTGAATACTCCACCCTCGAAAATTGTTGCGATCCCCTATACTTGTGGGTAATCAACACCTTTTTCTGGCATCGTTGCTGGGGAGCATAGCTATATTTGTTGAGTCACTTGGGATTATTCTCAATTTATCACTATGGAGAATCTGAAGTATCCAAAGACTAAGATATTTCCCTCAAAGATGAGGGGAGGTAAGGAACTGCCATCCAGTTCTGCCTTAGATTCACCTTCTGTTATGAGTAAACTTGCAACACCACCACTGGTACGTCCATTTTGCATCATGTTTTATATCGATATTTATTGCATTATGGGCTGTAATTACACATTATGTGACAATACTTATGCCTATTCTCTTTTATTCTACAAGGTTTACACGAAGAGGGAGAATGCCGGTAGCTGGAATTCTGGGCTGGAAAAGGAACACCTATTCTGCACAACTCCAAAAGTCCTGAAACTTCACGGGAGCACTTTTTGGAATTAATAAAAAATAATGGCGAAAGAATCAACCAGAGGGGCCCACACCCTGTCCACGAGGGTGGGGGCGCACCCTACCCCCTGGGCGCGCCCCCTGTTTCGTGGGCCCCCTGGCAGGCTTCCGGTGCCCATCTTCTGTTATATGAAGTCTTTCGTCCTAGAAAAAATCAGAAGAAAGCTTTCGGGACGAAGCGTGATAGGGGCAAAGGAGTCCCGTCTTTCGATGAGATGGTGGCTATCGCTTTGGAGGAAGTCAACTTTGATGATCTGACTACGAACGTGCGAGGACGTCGCGCCTTAGCAATCGCTAAACCAACTCCGAGAGGTTATTGACCACACCGGAGCACGATCAACCTGACCATGAAGGTCTGTTTCCTACAGGCAAACGAAGAACAAGCAAGAAACTAAGATTGCAATCTGGATATTGCGAATATAAGAGGAAAGCTTTATTATCAAGGTGGGGTTCTGTGACGCCTTTGTCTGGTCGTTGAACACAAACGAAGTACGCGAAGTTGCAGCTATGGCGAACTTTAATCTAAACAAAACCCAAAGTCTAACCGACGCCCTAAGGGCTGTATATATATGGAGGAATAGGGGGGAATTTCGTGTCCCTTGTGGGAGGGGTCTGAATCCAACCCTAACTCTTGTTTCCCCACACATACAAACTCTAAAAACAGCCTATACTTAAGTATTTCGAAATTACATGGGCCTGGCCCAATAATAAGGTGACGCGGCACCTAGAATAGCCTCTGGACGAAATTTATGAAGTGGCATCTTGTATATTTCATCCAAGGCTTCATGCACTCCTTATGGTGGCTTCAAAGTCCTGAAATCATCACTTGTAACTCCGTTCTTGTTCCCCTTGCGCATGCCATCATCTCCAGGCTTGGTCTTGCTCCAGTGTTCATCCCTCTTATCCATGCCAGGACCTTCATTTGTAAGCAAAACAAATGTATCCAATTTAGGCAGCATCATATTCTCATGAACATTAGAATCATTACCAAGAAACGAAAGTACCTGGTAATTCAATTGGCGTGCGCGAGCTCTAGTAATTGGTACAGTATGTATAACAGCAGGGGTTGTGGGTGTAACAATGGTATTGATGTCCTCATCATCCTCCCCTTCTTGAAATGAAGTCATCCTCAACGGAAGCTCATCTTCCTCACCCAAATAAGGCTTCAAATCTGCAATGTTAAAAGTGGGACTAACCCCAAAATCTGCAGGGAGCTCAAGTTTATATGGATTATCATTTATTTTCTCTAACACCTTAAAAGGACCATCAGCACGTGGCATTAGCTTTGAATTGCGCAAATTAGGAAACCTATCCTTACGAAAATGTAACCAAACAAGATCTCCAGGTGCAAAGACAACATGTTTTCAACCCTTATCCAGCAAGTTTATATTTAACATTCATACGCTCAATGTTTTCCTCAGTTAACTCATGCATTTTTAAGATCAATTCAGCACATTGTTTAGCATCAAAATTAACCTTCTCCGAAGATGGAAGAGGCAACAAATCAATGGGTGCACGAGGTAGGAAACCATACACAATTTCAAAATGGCACATCTTAGTAGTAGAATGCAATGAACGATTATAAGCAAATTCAATATGAGGCAAGGATTCTTCCCACATTTTCTTATAATTCTTCAAAATAGCCCTAAGCATAGTAGACAATGTTCTATTGACTACTTCAGTTTGACCATCAGTTTGGGGGTGACAAGTAGTACTAAAAAGCAGTTTTGTCCCCAACTTAGCCCATAAACATCTCCAAAAGTGGCTAAGAAATTTAGTATCACGATCTGAAACAATAGTATTTGGCACACCATGCAAGCGAATAATTTCACGAAAGAACAAATCAGCAACATTAACAGCATCATCGCTTTTATGACATGGTATAAAGTGTGCCATTTTTGAGAACCTATCCACGACAACAAATATGCTATCCCTCCCCTTCTCTGTTCGAGGTAAACCTAAAACAAAGTCCAGAGATATATCCTCCCAAGGAACAGTAGGTACAGGCAAAGGCATATATAAACCATGAGGATTGAGTCGTGACTTAGCTTTTTGACATGTAGTGCAGCGAGCAACAAAACGCTCAACATCCCGTCTCATCTTTGGCCAAAAGAAATGTGTAGCAAGTACGTTCTCCGTCTTCTTAGCACCAAAGTGCCCCATTAATCCTCCTCCATGCGCATCCTGCAACAACAAAAGACGAACAGAGATAGCTGGAATGCATAGCTTGTTCGCACGAAACACAAAGCCATCATTAATAACAAACTTGTTCCATGTTCTTCCTTCTTTACAATTCTGCATTATATCTTTAAAATCAGCATCATGCACATATTGATGTTTGATGGTCTCCAAACCAAATATTTTGAAGTCAAGTTGTGAAAGCATAGTATAGCGACGAGGCAATGCATCAGCAATAAAATTTTCTTTACCCTTCTTGTGTTTAATGACATAAGGGATAGTCTCAATGAATTCAACCCATTTAGCATGTCTACGATTCAGTTTTGCTTCGCTTTTAATGTGTTTCAAAGATTCATGATCAGAATGTATAACAAATTCTTTGGGCCATAAATAATGTTGCCATGTCTCTAAAGTCCGAACAAGAGCATATAATTCTTTATCATAAGTAGAATAATTCAAGCTAGGCCCACTAAATTATTCAGAAAAGTATGCAACAGGTTTGCCATCTTGTAATAACACACCTCCTAATCCAATTCCACTAGCATCACATTCAAGCTCAAAAGTCTTATTAAAATCAGGAAGTTGGAGTAAAGGAGCATGTGTCAACTTATCTTTCAATACCGTGAAGGCTTCTTCCTGTGCGGTACCCCAAACAAAAGGCACATCCTTCTTTGTAAGCTCGTTGAGAGGTGCAGCAATGGTGCTGAAATCTCTCACAAAACGCCTATAGAATCCAGCGAGGCCAAGAAAAATCCTAACTTGTGTGACCGTTTTGGGCTGCGGCCAACTCTCAATAGCTTCAATCTTGGCTTTATCAACTTCAATTCCCTGTGGAGTAACAACATAGCCAAGAAAAGATACTCGGTCGGTGCAAAAGGTGCACTTCCCAAGGTTACCAAACAAACGTGCATCACGTAGAGCAATAAAAACAGCACGTAAATGTTACAAATGTTCTTCCAAAGATTTGCTATAAATCAGTATATCATCAAAATAGACTACCACAAATCGTCCAATGAAAGCACGTAAAACTTCATTCATTAGTCTCATGAAAGTACTAGGTGCATTAGTTAACCCAAAAGGCATGACTAACCACTCATATAATCCAAACTTAGTTTTAAATGTTGTTTTCCATTCATCTCCCAATTTCATACGAATTTGATGGTATCCACTACGCAAATCAACTTTGGAGAATATTGTAGAGCCACTCAATTCATCAAGCATATCATCTAGCCTAGGAATAGGATGACGATAACGAAAAGTAATATTATTAATTCCTCTACAATCAACGCACATACGTGACGTACCATCCTTTTTCGGCACTAAAATGATAGGAACAACACAAGGACTAAGGGATTCGCGTATATAACCTTTTTCGAGCAGCTCTTGTACTTGACGCATAATCTCCTTTGACTCCTCTGGATTGGTACGGTATGGTGCACGGTTGGGTAATGATGCACCGGGAATTAAGTCAATTTGATGCTCAATCCCTGGAATAGGTGGTAATCCCGGTGGCACGTCTTGTGGAAAGACGTCAGCGAACTCCTGCAAAATGTTAGTGACAGCAGGAGGCAAAGAGGAAGGCACGTCCTCGAATGAAAATAATGCCTCTTTGCACACAAAAGAATAGCAAACAGATTTGCTAAAATCTAGATCATCAATATCAGATTTGGTGGCAAGTAAACATGCACTTTTCAATTTAATTTCAGAAGCAACACTAGATGGTTTATTATTAGGCTTCATTTGTTGCTCAAATTCTTTTGCCACAATCTGATTTTCACTCTTATTTTCCTGTTTTGCTTTATTAGCTCTATTAATATCATCTTTCAAAATGGAATCAAGAGTCATAGGAAGCAAAGTAATATTTTTATCCTTATGAACAAGAGTATACTCATTGTTTCTACCATGGTGTACAGAATTTTTATCAAATTGCCATGGTCTACCAAGTAATAAGGAACATGCTTGCATAGGTACCACATCACAATCAACATAATCAGCATATGTAGAGATACTAAAATGCACACGAACAGTACGTGTTACCTTAACCTTGCCGCTGTTGTTGAACCATTGGATGTAGTAAGGATGTGGATGTGGTCTTGTGGTGAGAGATAGCTTCTCCACCATCTCCAAGCTAGCCAAATTGTTGCAGCTCCCTCCATCTATGATGACGCGAATAGAACGTTCCTTCACAACTCCCTTTGTATGGAACAAATTATGCCTCTGATTTTGCTCAGCTTGTGTAACCTGCACACCCAAAACAGGTTGAGCAACTAAGCATTCACACCTGTCAACATCTTCAGCAGCCATGTATTGCGTCTCATGATCAGAATCATCTCCACCGTGTTCTTCATGTGTAATAAGAGCCAAAGTCTCCTCATCATAGTCACTAGCAGACTCATACCCACCATCCTCAGTAACAATCATCACACACAGAGATTTGCATTCTCTTGCAAAATGTCCTCTTCCCTTACAACGACGACAAATAATATCACTTGTGTGCCCTGTTGACGCCATGGAAGAAGAAGAGCTCTGCGCAGGGCGGGCAGGTGTGCTCTTGGCAGAGAGTGGTGGTTGTGCCTGCTTTCTTGTATCACGGCTGGAGGTGGCACCTGATGGAGGTGATGGTGCAGTGGAAGTAGAGGATGCACGTGGTGTCCATGATGAAGGTCGACCAGCAGAAAAGTTAGTTCGGGCCAATGCCTGTCGATCCTGCACTTCACGTTCAGCTTTACAAGCAAGATGGAATAAACGAGTGATATTTATATACTCCTTATACTCTAGAATGGTCTGAATGTCTCTATTTAATCCACCCATAAAACGTGCAAGCATAGCTTCATTCTCCTCAACAATACCACATCTAATCATGCCAGTTTGTAATTCCTGATAATATTCTTCTACAGAATTTTTTCCTTGTCTCAAATGCTGCAATTTTTGAATTAATTCACGTTGATAATATGGTGGAACCCAACGAGTACGCATAGCAGTTTTCAAAGCAGCCCAGGTAGCCGTAATAGGATATAATCTACAATGTTCAGACCACCAAACACATGCAAATCTAGTGAAAGCACAAACTGCAGCAGGAACACGTCTCTCCTCAGGATATTGTAAACATGTAAATCGTTGTTCAGTTTATAACTCCCAAGTGAGATATATATCAGGAACATATCTACCCTCAAATGGTGGAATATTCAATTTCAGTTTAGGAAGATGGTCTTGATGTCGTACCTGAGGGAGAGCCCTACCATTGTGATTATTTGCATGTGGACGACCTGGTGGTTGTGGTGCTGGTGGTTGCACGTAGTTCTGATTTTGATCAACCTCATCCTCGTAATCTCCCGCATAATCATCCTCCGCATCAGCAGCAGGAGCCATAGAAGTATCAACAGCAACACCAACAGTTTGGCCAGGCTGAAGAAGGACACGGCTCGCTCGGTGGAGGGCTGTTTCGTGACATGGAGCTAGTAGTAGTAGTTGTTGTTATTGTTGCTGCAGAGGTGCGGCAGGTGCAGCCGGTGGTGGAAGACGCGCAAGCAGTTCATTAAATTTGTTATCGAGCTTTGTTTTGAACGTCTTCTCAAGGCCAGTGATCTTCTCCATGGCCTCTTCAAAATTGTTCAGCACATCTTGCACCTGTTCAGTCATCATTTGCTGAAACTTATCATGAAGCTCCTTGTTCGTTAAGTTCTCCCAGTCAATCTCGTCGGCTTGTGATCCTGGCATGGTTAGCAGCAATAGAAACACACAAGAATATGATCCTACAGACTACTAACAAGTGGTGGTGGTGGTGGGTGTCACAAATCCGTCAAGCAAAACTCAAATTCTTACCAGTTCTTACCAAGCAGCAGGTGGTGACCAGCAACCGTTGTAGTCAAAACTCTCAAAGCTTGGATAGAGCGATTACCAGGGAGAGTCAAACGCACGACGTAGATGTATGTGGAGCTAGGAAGGCTTATAATATGGTAGCAAAAAGGGTCAGCAATAATCAATTCAGATATGCAAAGTTGAATAAACGCTCAACGACGGTACTGTGCTGGTCCTAGGCTAGACCGTGCTAGAGACGCGAGCCTAGAACACTAACAAAATCATGGTGCTACACGTAAACAAGGGAAAAGCACACTCTGGGATTTTTTTTCGCTCTTTTTTTTTGCACTCCTTTTTTTTTGCGAAAAATCACTATAATGGCGAGTGTCTCAAATCTCTTCCCAGGTCAAACTGACAGGATGGGCACGAAATTTTTGACAATTTTTTCGGAAATCAGGGCAGCGAGGACGAAAAAGTGCGACAAAAAAGCACTATGATGGCGAGTGTCTCAAAACGCTCCCTGGGACTTAAAAATAGGATAGGGAAAAAATATTTTCGGTCGCCGAAAATTTGGCCGAACAAACTGCCCGGGGGTCTCCAGACTCTTTTTTTCCGAGACCTACTCAGGCAAGGAAACACAAAACAAAAACTAGATGGATCTCGAAAACAAACCTAATATGAAAAGAACTCGGATTGGTGGTGGACAAGCAGATGTATATGTGGACTCGGATTGGTGGTGGACAAGCGGATGTATATGTGGACTCGGATTGGTGGTAGACAGGTAGATGTATATGTGGACTCGGATTGGTGGTGGACAGGCGGATGTATATGGCAGCGGTAAGGAATATGTTGGTGGGGGTGGTATATGATAGGAACAATGACAATGGTGCGGCGGCGGCGTGACAACTTGTGAACAGAACTCGAAACTCTAAGGGAAACTAGACACTAAGACCAGCAACTTGACACGACGATGCAACCGCAAATTCAAACAGAAAAGATTATGCAAAGGCTCAGATTTGTTCGGATAGGATGAACTAACCCTAATTTTGTTTGGCTTTTTTCGTGGACTATAGGTATGAAGAACAGACACGATCTAAACTACGAAAAACTGTAAAATCTCACCAAGCAACCTGGAAATCTGATACCACTTGATAGGGGCAAAGGTGTCTCGTCTTTCGTTGAGATGGTGGCTATCGTTTTGGAGGAAGTCGACTTTGACAATCCGACTACGAACGTGCGAGGACGTCGCGCCTTAGCAATCGCTAAACCAACTCCGAGAGGTTATTGACCACACCGGAGCACGATCAACCTGACCACGAAGGTCTGTTTCCTGCAGGCAAACGAAGAACAAGCAAGAAACTAAGATTGCAATCTGGATATTGCGAATATAAGAGGAAAGCTTTATTGATCAAGGTGGGGTTCTGTGACGCCTTTGTCTGGTCGTTGAACACAAACGAAGTACGCGAAGTTGCAGCTATGGCGAACTTTAATCTAAACAAAACCCAAAGTCTAAACGACGCCCTAAGGGCTGTATATATGGAGGAATAGGGGGGAATTTCGTGGCCCTTGTGGGAGGGGTCCGAATCCAACCCTAACTCTTGTTTCCCCACACATACGGACTCTAAAAACAGCCTATACTTAAGTATTTCGAAATTACATGGGCCTGGCCCAATAATAAGGTGACGCAGCACCTAGATAGCCTCTGGACGAAATTTATGAAGTGGCATCTTGTATATTTCGTCCAAGGCTTCATGCACTCCTTATGGTGGCTTCAAAGTCCTGAAATCATCACTTGTAACTCCGTTCTTGTTCCCCTTGCGCATGCCATCATCTCCAGGCTTGGTCTTGCTCCAGTGTTCATCCCTCTTATCCATGCCAGGCCCTTCATTTGTAAGCAAAACAAATGTATCCAATTTAGGCAGCATCATATTCTCATGAACATTAGAATCATTACCAAGAAACGAAAGTACCTGGTAATTCAATTGGCGTGCGTGAGCTCTAGTAATTGGTCTAGTATGTATAGCAGCAGGGGATGTGGGTGTAACAATGGTATTGATGGCCTCATCATCCTCCCCTTCTTGAAATGAAGTCGCCCTCGACAGAAGCTCATCTTCCTCACCCAAATAAGGCTTCAAATCTGCAATGTTGAAAGTGGGACTAACCCCAAAATCTGCAGGGAGCTCAAGTTTATATGCATTATCATTTATTTTCTCTAACACCTTAAAAGGACCATCAGCACGTGGCATTAGCTTTGATTTGTGCAAATTAGGAAACCTATCCTTACACAAATGTAACCAAATAAGATCTCTAGGTGCAAAGGCAACATGTTTTCTACCCTTATCTCCAGCAAGTTTATATTTAACATTCATACGCTCAATGTTTTCCTTACTTAACTCATGCATTTTTAAGATCAATTCAGCACGTTGTTTAGCATCAAAATTAACCTTCTCCGAAGATGGAAGAGGCAACAAATCAATGGGTGCACGAGGTAGGAAACCATACACAATTTCAAAAGGGCACATATTAGTAGTAGAATGGAACGAACGATTATAAGCAAATTCAATATGAGGCAAGCATTCTTCCCACATTTTCTTATTATTCTTCGAAACAGCCCTAAGCATAGTAGACAATGTTCTATTGACTACTTCAGTTTGACCATCAGTTTGGGGGTGACAAGTAGTACCAAAAAGCAGTTTAGTTCCCAACTTTGCCCATAAACATCTCCAAAAGTGGCTAAGAAATTTAGTATCACGATCTAAAACAATAGTATTAGGCACACCATGCAAGCGATAATTTCACGAAAGAACAAATCAGCAACATTAATAGCATCATCGCTTTTATGACATGGTATAAAGTGTGCCATTTTCGGGAACCTATCCACGACAACAAATATGCTATCTCTCCCCTTATTTGTTCGAGGTAAACGTAAAACAAAGCCCATAGATATATCCTCCCAAGGAACAGTAGGTACAGGCAAAGGCATATATAAACCATGAGGATTGAGTCGTGACTTAGCTTTTTGACATGTAGTGCAGCGAGCAAATAACCGCTCCACATCCCGTCTCATCTTTGGCCAAAAGAAATGTGTAGCAAGTACGTCCTCTGTCTTCTTCACCCCAAAGTGTCCCATTAATCCTCCTCCATGCGCCTCCTGCAACAACAAAAGACGAACAGAGCTAGCTGGAATGCATAGCTTGTTAGCACGGAACACAAAGCCATCATTAATAACGAACTTGTTCCATGTTCTTCCTTCTTTACAATTCTGCATTATATCTTTAAAATCAGCATCATGCACATATTGATGTTTGATGGTCTCCAAACCAAATATTTTGAAGTCAAGTTGTGAAAGCATAGTATAGCGACGAGACAATGCATCAGCAATAACATTTTGTTTACCCTTCTTGTGTTTAATGACATAAGGGAAAGTCTCAATGAATTCAACCCATTTAGCATGTCTACGATTCAGTTTTGCTTGACTTTTAATGTGTTTCAAAGATTCATGATCAGAATGTATAACAAATTCTTTGGGCCATAAATAATGTTGCCATGTCTCTAAAGTCCGAACAAGAGCATATAATTCTTTATCATAAGTAGAATAATTCAGACTAGGCCCACTCAAATTTTCAGAAAAGTATGCAACAGGTTTGCCATCTTGTAATAACACACCTCCTAATCCAATTCCACTAGCATCACATTCAAGCTCAAAAGTCTTATTAAAATCAGGAAGTTGTACTAAAGGATCATGTGTCAACTTATCTTTCAATACCGTGAAGGCTTCTTCCTGTGCGGTACCACAAACAAAATGCACATCCTTCTTTGCAATCTCGTTGAGAGGTGCAGCAATGGTGCTGAAATCTCTCACAAAACGCCTATAGAATCCAGTGAGGCCAAGAAAACTCCTCACTTGTGTGACCGTTTTGGGCTGCGACCAACTCTCAATAGCTTCAATCTTGGCTTTACCAACTCCAATTCCCTGTGGAGTAACAACATAGCCAAGAAAAGATAGTCGGTCGGTGCAAAAGGTGCAGTTCCCAAGGTTACCAAACAAACGTGCATCACGTAGAGCAATAAAAACAGCACGTAAATGTTCCAAATGTTCTTCCAAAGATTTGCTATAAATAAGTATATCATCAAAATAGACTACCACAAATCGTCCAATGAAAGCACGTAAAACTTCATTCATTAGTCTCATGAAAGTACTAGGTGCATTAGTTAACTCAAAAGGCATGACTAACCACTCATATAATCCAAAATAAATGTTGTTTTCCATTCATCTCCCAATTTCATACGAATTTGATGGTATCCACTACGCAAATCAACTTTGGAGAATATTGTAGAACCACTCAATTCATCAAGCATATCATCTAGACTAGGAATAGGATGACGATAACGAATAGTAATATTATTAATGCCTCTACAATCAACGCACATACGCGACGTACCATCCTTTTTTGGCACTAAAATGATAGGAACGGCACAAGGATTAAGGGGTTCGCGTATATAACCTTTGTCGAGCAGCTCTTGTACTTGATGCATAATCTCCTTTGTCTCCTCTGGATTGGTACGGTATGGTGCACGGTTGGGTAATGATGCACCGGGAATTAAGTCAATTTGATGCTCAATCCCTGGAATAGGTGGTAATCCCGGTGGCACGTCTTGTGGAAAGACGTCAGCGAACTCCTGCAAAATGTTAGTGACAGCGGGAGGCAAAGAGGAAGGCACGTCCTCGAATGAAAATAATGCTTCTTTGCACACAAAATCATAGCAAACAGATTTGCTAAAATCTTGATCATCAATATCAGATTTGGTGGCAAGTAAACATGCACTTTTCAATTTAATTTCAGAAGCAACACTAGATGGTTTATTATTAGGCTTCATTTGTTGCTCAAATTCTTTTGCCACAATCTGATTTTCACTCTTATTTTTCTCCTGTTTTGCTTTATTAGCTCTATTAATATCATCTTTCAAAATGGAATCAAGAGTCATAGGAAGCAAAGTAATATTTTTATCCTTATGAACAAGAGTATACTCATTGTTTCTACCATGGTGTACAGAATTTTTATCAAATTGCCATGGTCTACCAAGTAATAAGGAACATGCTTGCATAGGTACCACATCACAATCAACATAATCAACATATGTAGAGATACTAAAATGCACACGAACAGTACGTGTTACCTTCTTGCCGCTGTTGTTGAACCATTGGATGTAGTAAGGATGCGGATGTGGTCTTGTGGTGAGAGATAGCTTCTCCACCATCTCTATGCTAGCCATATTGTTGCAGCTCCCTCCATCTATGATGACGCGAATAGAACGTTCCTTCACAACTCCCTTTGTATGGAACAAATTATGCCTCTGATTTTGCTCAGCTTGTGTAACCTGCACACTCAAAACACGTTGAGCAACTAAACATTCCTACCTGTCAGCATCTTCAGCAGCCATGTATTGTGTCTCATGATCAGAATCATCTCCACCGTGTTCTTCATGTGTAATAAGAGCCAAAGTCTCCTCATCATAGTCACTAGCGGACTCATACCCACCATCCTCGGTAACAATCATCACACACTGAGATTTGCATTCTCTCGCAAAATATGCTCTTCCCTTACAACGACGACAAATAATATCACTTGTGTGCCCTGTTGACGCCATGGAAGAAGAAGAGCTCTGCGCAGGGCGGGCAGGTGTGCTCTTGGCAGAGAGTGGTGGTTGTGCCTGCTTTCTTGTATCACGGCTTGAGGTGGCACCTGCTGGAGGTGATGGTACAGTGGAAGTAGAGGATGCACGTGGTGTCCATGATGAAGGTCGACCTGCAGAAAAGTTAGTTCGGGCCAATGCATGTCGATCCTGCACTTCACGTTCAGCTTTACAAGCAAGATGGAATAAACGAGTGATATTATTATACTGCTTATACTCTAGAATTGTCTGAATGTCTCTATTTAATCCACCCATAAAACGTGCAAGCATAGCTTCATTCTCCTCAACAATACCGCATCTAATCATGCCAGTTTGTAATTCCTGATAATATTCTTCTACAAAAATGTTTCCTTGTCTCAAACGCTGCAATTTTTGAATTAATTCACGTTGATAATATGGTGGAACCCAACGAGTACGCATAGCAGTTTTCAAAGCAGCCCAGGTAGCTGGAATAGGATATAATCTACAATGTCCAGACCACCAAACACATGCAAAGCTAGTGAAAGCACAAACAACAGCAGGAACACGTCTCTCCTCAGGATATTGTAAACATGTAAATCGTTGTTCAGTTTCTAACTCCCAAGTGAGATATCTATCAGGAACATATCTACCCTCAAATGGTGGAATATTCAATTTCAGTTTAGGAACATGGTCATGATCTCGTACCTAAGGGAGAGCCCTACCATTGTGATTATTTGCATGTGGACGCTGGTGGTTGTGGTGCTGGTGGTTGCACATAGTTCTGATTTTGATCAACCTCATCCTCGTAATCTCCCGCATAATCATCCTCCGCATCAGCAGCAGGAGCCACAGAAGTATCAACAGCAGCACCAACAGTTTGGCCTGGCTAAAGAAGGACACGGCTCGCTCGGCGGAGGGCTATTTCACGACGTGGTGGTAGTAGTTGTTGTTGTTGTTGCAGAGGTGCGGCAAGTGCAACCGGTGGTGGAAGACGCGCAAGCAGTTCATTCAATCTGTTATCGAGCTTTGTTTCGAACGTCTTCTCAAGGCAAGTGATCTTCTCCATGGCCTCTTCAAAATTGTTCAGCACATCTTGCACCTGTTCAGTCATCATTTGCTGAAACTTATCATGAAGCTCCTTGTTCGTTAAGTTCTCCCAGTCAATCTCGTCGGCTTGTGATCCTGGCATGGTTAGCAGCAATAGAAACACACAAGAATATGATCCTACAGACTACTAACAAGTGGTGGTGGTGGGTGTCACAAATCCGTCAATCAAAACTCAAATTCTTACCAGTTCTTACCAAGCAGCAGGTGGCGACCAGCAACCGTTGTAGTCAAAACTCTCAAAGCTTGGATAGAGCGATTGCCAGGGAAAGTCAAACGCACGACGTAGATGTATGTGGAGCTGGGAAGGCTTATAATATGGTAGCAAAAAGGGTCAGCAATAATCAATTCAGATATGCAAAGTTGAATAAACGCTCAACGACGGTACTGTGCTGGTCCTAGGCTAGACTGTGCTAGAGACGCGAGCCTAGAACACAAACAAAATCACGACGCTGCACGTAAACAAGGGAAAAGCACACTCTAGAATTTTTTTCGCTCTTTTTTTGCGCTCTTTTTTTTGTGATCCTCTTTTTTTGCGTAAAATCACTATAATGGCAAGTGTCTCAAAACTCTTCCCAGGTCAAACTGACAGGATGGGAGTAAAAAATTTTGACATTTTTTTTGGAAATCAGGGCAGCGAGGACGAAAAGGTGCGACAAAAAATCACTAAGATGGCGAGTTTCTCAAAATGCTCCCTGGGACCTAAAAATAGGATAGGAAAAAAAATTGGTCGCCGAAAATTTGGCCTAAAAACTGCCATGGGGTCTCCAGACTCTTTTTTTTCGAGACCTACTCAGGCAAGGAAACACAAAACGAAAACTGGATGGATCTCGAAAACAAACCTAATATGAAAAGAACTCGGATTGGTGGTGGACAAGCAGATGTATATGTGGACTCAGATTGGTGGTGGACAGGCGGATGTATATGTGGACTCGGATTGGTGGTGGACAAGCAGATGTATATGTGGACTCGGATTGGTGGTGGACAGGCGGATGTATATGGCAGCGGTAAGGAATTTGTTGGTGGTGGTGGTATATGGTAGGAACAACGACGATGGTGCCGCGGCGGCGTGACAACTTGTGAACAGAACTCAAAACTCTAAGGGAAACCAGACGCTAAGACCAGCAACTTGACACGACGATGCAACCGCAAATTCAACAAAGATAATACAGAAAAGATTATGCAACGGCTCAGATTGGTTCGGATAAGATGAACTAACCCTAATTTTTTTGGCTTTTTTCGTGGACTATAGGTATGAAGAACAGACTCAATCTAAACTACGAAAAACTGTAAAATCTCACCAAGAAACCTGGAAATCTGATACCACTTGATAGGGGCAAAGGTGTCATGTCTTTCGATGAGATGGTGGCTATCATTTTGGAGGAAGTCGACTTTGACGATCCGACTACGAACGTGCGAGGACGTCGCGCCTTAGCAATGGCTAAAACAACTCCGAGAGGTTATTGACCACACCGGAGCACGATCAACCTGACCACGAAGGTCTGTTTCCTGCAGGCAAACGAAGAACAAGCAAGAAACTAAGATTGCAATCTGGATATTGCGAATATAATAGGAAAGCTTTATTGATCAAGGTGGGGTTCTGTGACGCCTTTGTCTGGTCGTTGAACACAAACGAAGTACGCGAAGGTGTAGCTATGGCGAACTTTAATCTAAACAAAACCCAAAGTCTAACCGACGCCCTAAGGGCTGTATATATGGAGGAATTGGGGGGAATTTTCTGGCCCTTGTGGTAGGGGTCCGAATCCAACCCTAACTCTTGTTTCCCCACACATAAGGACTATAAAAACAGCCTATACTTAAGTATTTCGAAATTACATGGGCCTGGCCCAATAATAAGGTGACGCAGCACCTAGAATAGCCTCTGGACGAAATTTATGAAGTGGCATCTTGTATATTTCGTCCAAGGCTTCATGCACTCCTTATGGTGGCTTCAAAGTCCTGAAATCATCACTTGTAACTCCGTTCTTGTTCCCCTTGCGCATGCCATCATCTCCAGGCTTGGTCTTGCTCCAATGTCCATCCCTCTTATCCATGCCAGGCCCTTCATTTGTAAGCAAAACAAATGTATCCAATTTAGGCAGCATCATATTCTCATGAACATTAGAATCATTACCAAGAAACAAAAGTACCTGGTAATTCAATTGGCGTGCGCGAGCTCTAGTAATTGGTCCAGTATGTATAGCAGCAGGGGATGTGGGTGTAACAATGGTATTGATGCCCTCATCAAAGCGCCGCCGTTTCGAGGCGGAACCTGGCAAAACCAATCAAGGGCTCCGGCGAAGCTGTTCTGCTGGGGAAACATCCCTCCGGGCGGGGGAAATCGTCACCATCATCATCACCATCGATCCTCTCAGCGGGAGGGGGTCAATTTCCATCAACATCTTCACCAGCACCATCTCCTCTCAAACCCTAGTTCATCTCTTGTATCCAATCTTTGTCTCAAAACCTCAGATTGGTACCTGTGGGTTGCTAGTAGTGTTGATTACTTCTTGTAGTTGATGCTAGTTGGTTTATTCGGTGGACGATCATATGTTCAGATCCTTTATGCATATTAATACCCCTCTGATTATGAACATGAATATGATTTGTGAGTAGTTACGTTTGCTCCTGAGGATATGGGAGAAGTCTTGTATAAGTAGTCATGTGAATTTGGTATTCGTTCGATATTTTGATGAGATGTATGTTGTCTCTCCTCTAGTGGTGTTATGTGAATGTCGACTACATGACACTTCACCATTATTTGGGCCTAGGGGAAGGCATTGGGAAGTAATAAGTAGATGATGGGTTGCCAGAGTGACAGAAGCTTAAACCCTAATTTATGCGTTGCTTCGTAAGGGGCTGATTTGGATTCATATGTTCCATGCTATGGTTAGGTTTACCTTAATACTTCTTTTGTAGTTGCGGATGCTTGCGAGAGTGTAATCATAAGTGGGATGCTTGTCCAAGGAAGGGCAGTACCCAAGCACCGGTCCACCCACATATCAAATTATCAAAGTAACGAACGCGAATCATATGAGCGTGATGAAAACTAGCTTGACGATAATTCCCATGCGTCCTCGGGAGCGTTTTCCTTTATATAATAGTTTTTTCAGGCTTGTCCTTTGCTACAAAAAGGATTGGGCCATCTTGGTGCACTTTATTTACTCTTGTTACTTGTTACCCGTTACAAATTACCTTATCACAAAACTATCTGTTACCGATAATTTCATTGCTTGCAGAGAATACCTTGTTGAAAACCGCTTGTCATTTCCTTCCGCTCCTCGTTGGGTTCGACACTCTTACTTATCGAAAGGACTATGATAGTACTTGTGGGTCATCAAGACTCTTTTCTGGCGCCGTTGCCAGGGAGTGAAGCGCCTTTGGTAAGGAAAATTTTATATAGTGTGCTGAAATGTACTGTCACTTGTTACTATGGAAAGTAATCCTTTGAGGGGCTTGTTCGGGGTATCTTCACCCCGACCAGTAGAGCAAAGAGTTGCTCCTCAACCTACTGAACCTACTGAAAATGTTTACTTTGAAATTCCTTCGGGTATGATAGAGAAACTGCTAGCTAATCCTTTTACAGGAGATGGAACATTACATCCTGATTTGCACCTAATCTATGTGGATGAAGTTTGTGGATTATTTAAGCTTGCTGGTATGCCCGAGGATGTTATCAAGAAGAAGGTCTTCCCTTTATCTTTGAAGGGAAAGGCATTGACATGGTTTAGGCCATGTCATGATATGGGATCATGGAACTACAACCGATTGAAATTGGAATTTCATTAGAAGTTTTATCCTATGCATCTTGTTCATCATGATCGTAATTATATATATAATTTTTGGGCTCGCGAAGGAGAAAGCATCGCTCAAGCTTGGGGGAGGCTTAATTCAATGTTATATTCATGCCCCAATCATGAGCTCTCAAGAGAAATTATTATTCAAAATTTTCATGCTCGGCTTTCTCTCAATAATCTCTCCATGCTCGATACTTATTGTACTGGCTCTTTTATGATGAACACTATTGAATTCAAATGGGATTTATTGGAAAGAATTAAACGCAACTCTGAAGATTGGGATCTCAACGAAGGTAAGGAGTCAGGTATAACACCTAAGTTTGATTGTGTTAAATCTTTTATGGATACCGATGTTTTCTGTAAATTTAGCACTAAATATGGACTTGACTCTGAGATAGTAGCTTCTTTCTATGAATCCTTTGCTATTCATGTTGATCTCCCTAAGGAGAAGTGGTTTAAATATAATCCTCCCATTGAAGTAAAAGTAGTTGCACCTATTAAAGTTGAAGAAAAGACTATCACTTATAATGTTGATCCTATTGTTCCTACTTCTTATATTGAGAAACCACCTTTTCCTATTAGAATAAAGGATCATGCTAAAGCTTCAACTATGGTTCGTAAGAGTAATACTAGACCACCTACACCCCCTGAGCAAATTAAAGTTGAACCTAGTATTGCTATGGTTAAAGATCTCTTGGCCGATAATATTGATGGGCATGTTATTTACTTCTGTGATGAAGCTGCTAGAATTGCTAGACCCGATACTAAAAATAAACATAGACCTGTTGTAGGCATGCCTGTTATCTCTACTCTTATAAAAAACAGAGTTGGTGATGATGGTGTGCCTGCCATCCTGCAATATAGGCCGTCCGATTTAGATCTGACAGATAGGAAGGAAACTATGGCAATTTTGCAAAAATATACCCACACCCCTCTCCACATTTGCAAATAAGGACTTCTCTTGTTCATCCTTTTCTCCCACAACATAAAGTACTCATACAAATGCATCTTGATTTTCCGTGCAACGCATGGGCATCTTGCTAGTTTCTGTTAAAATAGAAGATCATTGTTATCATGGCTTGTGTGATATGGGGGCTAGTGCAAGTGCAATACCTCATTCTTATACAAAGAAATTATGCATGATATTGCACCTGCTGAGATAGAAGAAATTGATGTTACAATTAAGCTTGCCAATAGAGACACTATTTCACCAGTTGGGATTGTTAGAGATGTTGAAGTCTTGTGTGGTAAAGTTAAATATCCTGCTGATTTTCTTGTTCTTGGTTCCCCACAAGATGACTTTTGTCCCATTATATTTGGTAGACCCTTCTTGAATACTGTTAATGCTAAGATAGATTGCAAAAAGGATGTTGTTACTATTGGATTGGGGAATATGTCTCATGAGTTTAATTTTGCTAAATTTCATAGACAACCCCACGATAAAGAATTACCTAGTAAAGATGAAATTATTGGTCTTGCTTCTATTGCCGTGCTTCCTAATGATCCTTTAGAACAATATTTGCTAGACCATGAAAATGATATGTTTATGAATGAAAGAAGGGAAATAGATGAAGTATTCTTTAAACAGGGACCTATTTTGAAACACAACTTGCCTGTTGAAATTCTAGGGGATCCTCCTCCACCCAAGGGTGATCCCGTGTTTGAGCTTAAACCATTACCCGATACTCTTAAATATGCTTATCTTGATGAGAAAAAGATATATCATGTTATTATTAGTGCTAACCTTTCAGAGCAAGAAGAAGAGAAATTATTGAAAAATCTGAAGAAGCACTGTGCCGCTATTGGATATACTCTGGATGATCTTAAGGGCATTAGTCCTACTCTATGCCAACATAAAATAAAATTGGAGAAAGATGCTAAACCGGTTGTTGATCACCAACGACGGTTAAATCCTAAGATGAAAGAAGTGGTAAGAAAAGAAATATTAAAGCTCCTGAAGGCAGGTATAATTTATCCAGTGGTTGATAGACAGTGGGTAAGTCATGTACATTGTGTCCCTAAGAAGGGAGGTATTACTGTTTTTCCTAATGACAAAGATGAATTGTTCCCACAAAGAATTGTTACAGGTTATAGAATGGTAATTGATTTCTGTAAACTAAATAAAGCAACTAAAAAGGATCATTACCCTTTACCTTTTATTGATCAAATGCTAGAAAGATTATCCAAACATACACATTTTTTCTTTCTAGATGGCTATTCTGGTTTCTCTCAAATACATGTGTCAAAAGAGGATCAAGAAAAAACCACTTTTACTTGCCCTTTTGGTACCTTTGCTTATAGACGTATGCCTTTTGGCTTATGTAATGCACCTGCTACCTTTCAAAGATGCATGATGGCTATATTCTCTGACTTTTGTGAAAAGATTGTTGAGGTTTTCATGGATGAATTTTCCGTTTATGGAACTTATTTTGATGATTGCTTAAGCAACCTTGATCGAGTTTTGCAGAGATGTGAATAAACTAATCTTATCTTGAATTGGGAGAAGTGCCACTTTATGGTTAATGAAGGTATTCTCTTGGGGCACAAAATTTCTGAAAGAGGTATTGAAGTTGATAAAGCTAAAGTTGATGCTATTGAAAAGATGTCGTGTCCTAAGGACATCAAAGGTATAAGAAGTATCCTTGGTCATGCTGATTTTTATAGGAGGTTCATTAAGGACTTCTCTAAAATTTCTAGGCCTCTAACTAATCTCTTACAAAAAGATGTTCCTTTTAGCTTTGATGATGATTGTGTAGAAGCATTTGAAATACTTAAGAAAGCCTTGATTTCTGCACCTATTGTTTAGCCACCTGATTGGAATTTACCCTTTGAAATTATGTGTGATGCTGGTGATTATGATGTAGGTGCTGTTCTAGGACAAAGAGTTGATAAGAAATTAAATGTTATCCAATATGCTAGTAAAACTCTAGACAGTGCCCAGAGAATATGCTACTACTGAAAAAGAATTTTTAGCAGTTCTATTTATAAGTTCTGACCTTATATTGTTGATTCCAAAGTTACTGTTCACACTGATCATGCTGCTATTAAATATCTTATGGAAAAGAAAGATGCTAAACCTAGACTTATTAGATGGGTTCTCTTGCTACAAGAATTTGATTTGCATATTATTGATAGAAAGGGAGCTGAGAACCCCTTTGTAGACAACTTATATAGGTTAGAGAATGTTCTTGATGACCCACTACCTATTGATGATATATTTCCTGATGAACAATTAGCTGTCATAAATGCTTCTTGTACTGCTCCATGGTATGCTGATTATGCTAATTACATTGTTGCTAAATTTATACCACCTAGTTTCACATACCAGCAAAAGAAAAAGTTTTTCTATGATTTAAGACATTACTTCTGGATGATCCACACCTTTATAAAGAAGGAGTAGATGGTGTTATTAGACGTTGTGTACCTGAGCATGAACAGGAACAGATCCTACGCAAGTGTCACTCTGAGGCTTATGGAGGACACCATGCTGGAGATAGAACTGCGCACAAGGTATTGCAATCCGGTTTTTATTGGCCTACTCTTCTCAAAGATGCCCGTAAGTTTGTCTTGTCTTGTGATGAATGTCAAAGAATTGGTAATATTAGTAGACGTCAAGAAATGCCTATGAATTATTCACTTGTTATTGAACCATTTGATGTTTGGGGCTTTGATTATATGGGACCGTTTCCTTCCTCTAATGGCTATATACATATTTTAGTTGTTGTTGATTACGTTACTAAGTGGGTAGAAGCTATTCCAACTAGTAGTGCTGATCATAACACCTCTATTAAGATGCTTAAAGAAGTTATTTTTCCAAGGTTTGGAGTCCCTAGATACCTAATGACTGATGGTGGTTCACACTTTATTCATGGTGCTTTTCGTAAGATGCTTGCTAAATATGATGTCAATCATAGAATTGCATCTCCATATCACCCACAATCTAGTGGTCAAGTAGAATTGAGTAATAGAGAGTTTAAATTAATTTTGCAAAAGACTGTTAATAGATCTAGAAAGAATTGGTCCAAGAAACTTGATGATGCATTACGGGCCTATAGAACTGCATATAAAAATCCTATGGGTATGTCTACATATAAAATGGTTTATGGAAAAGCATGTCACTTACCTCTCGAACTAGAACATAAGGCATATTGGGCCATTAAAGAGCTCAATTATGATTTCAAACTTGCTGGTGAGAAGAGGCTATTTGACATTAGCTCACTTGATGAATGGAGAACCCAAGCTTATGAGAATGCCAAACTTTTTAAAGAAAAAGTTAAAAGATGGCATGACAAAAGGATACAAAAGCGTGAGTTTAATGTAGGAGATTATGTGTTGCTATTCAACTCTCGTTTAAGATTTTTTGCAGGAAAACTTCTCTCTAAATGGGAAGGGCCTTACGTTATCGAGGAGGTCTATCGTTCCGGTGCCATAAAAATCAACAGCTTCGAAGGCACAAATCCGAAGGTGGTGAACGGTCAAAGAATCAAACATTATATATCAGGTAATCCCATAAATGTTGAAACAAATGTTATTAAAACCATAACCCCGGAGGAATACATAAGGGACACTTTCCAAAATGTTTCAGACTCCGAAAAGGAATAGGTATGTGGTACGGTAAGTAAACCGACTCCAAAACAGTTCTAATAGCAATTTTTCTCCGTTTTGGAATATTTAAGAAAATAGGAAAATAAGAAGTAGTCCGGGAAGGACACGAGGCATCCACGAGGGTGGAGGGCGCGCCCCTGCCTCGTGGGCACCTCGTGTGCTCTCCGGACTCCGTTTTCTTGCACGATACTTCTTTTGCTCGGTAAAAATTCATTATATAATCTCCCGAAGGTTTTGACCCTCGTATCACGCAAGTATCCTCTGTTTTTCTTTCGAGCTGTTATTCTGACAGATCTAGATCACCATGACATCTCCAAGTGCCCCCAAGGACAAGTTCTTCAAGAAGGTCATCAACCCCTACCTCGCGTAAGTGCTGCAACATCCTCAAACCATTGAGATGCCTGAGGGGTTGCTACACATCCGCGATGTTGAGGGACCAAGGAGGACCGGAAACACGGAGACAAGGCTCGAAGCAATGGAGCAACAAGTTTTCAAGTGCCAGGAGATGGTGGAATGTGGACTCGACGTCAATCATATAATGATCATGGAGTTCACCAACAACCACAAGCTGGATGCCAAGAACATTGTGTGCGATGAACATTGGGGAGGCCATCTTCAAGCTTCATGAGAAAATTGAGCGCCTCCAAGCCCAGATCTATGACCTGCAAAACCAAAACTATGAGTATGAATATAGATTCAAGAGGACGAGTTTGGCTGCATATTTGAGGATCCCGGAGACTCGGTCATCCTTCTACGATGGTGAGCCTATGCCTTGGAAGACGGACGACAAGCCTACATCATCAACAACTCCATCATCACCACCCTCAAGGAAAGATACATAATCACATGGGTATGGGCACTCCCCTTGGCAACTGCCAAGCTTGGGGGAGGTGCCCCGGTATCGTATCACCATCAAACTCCTATCTTTACCTTTTTCTTAGTTCGATCCTTTTGGTAATATCTTGATCTAGTAGAATGAAGTTTTAGTATGATTTAGTTTTGAGTTTTGCTTTATGATCCTTCTAATGTAATCGAGTTCGTGAGCTATATATAATAAAGATTAGTTTTGAGTCAAGGGCTTGATTATCTTGCTATGATCTTGAGGGAATAATAGAAAAATAAAGAATAAAAATAAATAAAGAGATCGTATTGATCTTATGGAGAGTAATGACTTCACATATAAAGAGTATGATGAATAAAAGTTGTTGAGAGTTGACAAAGATAGTTTTGGTCATCGTTGCAATTAATAGGAAGTAATAAAGAAAGAAAGGTTCTCACATGTAAATATACTATCTTGGACATCTTTTATGATTGTGAGCAAATATGACATGCTAAAAAGTTGATGTTGGACAAGGAAGACAACGTAATGGGTTATGTTTTCTTATATCCGAAATAAGTATATTGTCATGGATCATCCAACATGTTGAGCTTGCCTTTCCCCCTCATGCTAGCCAAATTCTCTGCACCAAGTAGAGATACTACTTGTGCTTCCGAATACCCTTAAAACCAGTTTTGCCATGAGAGTCCACCATACCTACCTATGGATTGAGCAAGATCCTTCAAGTAAGTTGTCATTGTTGCATGCAATAAAAAATGCTCTCTAAATATGTATGATTTATTAGTGTGGAGAAAATAAGCTTTATACGATCTTGTGATGTGGAAGAAATAAAAGCGACGGAATGCATAATAAAGGTCCATATCACAAGTGGCAATATAATGTGACGTTCTTTCGCATTAAGATTTTGTGCATCCAACCATAAAAGCACATGACAACCTCTGCTTCCCTCTGCGAAGGGCCTGTCTTTTTCTTGTCTTATACCTTATACAAGAGTCATGGTGATCTTCACCTTTCCCTTTTTACATTTTATCCTTTTGCAAGCACATTGTGTTGGAAAGATCCTGATATATATATATCCAATTGGATGTAAGTTATCATGAACTATTATTGTTGACATTACCCTTGAGGTAAAAGGTTGGGAGGCAACACTATAAGCCCCTATCTTTCTCTGTGTCCGATTAAAACTCCATACCCATAGGTATTGCGTGAGTGTTAGCAATTGTGAAAGACTAAATGATAGTTGAGTATGTGGACTTGCTGAAAAGCTCTTATTGACTCTTTCCGATGTTATGATAAATTGCAATTGCTTCAATGACCGAGATTATAGTTTGTTAGTTCTCAATGAAGTTTCTGATTCATATTTGACATTGTGAAAGATTGTTACTATAGCATAAGAAATCATATGACAATATATATATATATATATATATATATATATATGTTGCTGTTGTAAGACTGATCATGATGCCCTCATGTCCGTATTTTATTTTATCGACACCTCTATCTCTAAACATGTGGACATATTTTTTCTTATCGGCTTCCGCTTGAGGACAAGCGAGGTCTAAGCTTGGGGGAGTTGATACGTCCATTTTGCATCATGCTTTTATATCGATATTTATTGCATTATGGGTTGTTATTACACATTATGTCACAATACTTATGCATATTCTATTTTATTTTACAAGGTTTACACGAAGAGGGAGAATGCCGGCAACTGGAATTCTGGGCTGGAAAAGGAGCAAATATTAGAGACCTATTCTGCACAACTCCAAAAGTCCTGAAACTTCATGGGAGCACTTTTTGGAATTAATAAAAAATACTGGTGAAAGAATCAACCAGAGGGGCCCCACACCCTGTCCACGAGGGTGTGGGCGCGCCCCCTGTCTCGTGGGCCCCCTGGCAGGCTTCCGGTGCCCATCTTCTGCTATATGAAGAATTTTGTCCTAGAAAAAATCAAAAGAAAGCTTTCGGGACGAAGCACCGCCGTCTCGAGGCGGAACCTGGCGAAACCAATCTAGGGCTCCGGCGGAGCTGTTCTGCCGGGGAAACATCCCTCCGGGAGGGGGAAATCGTCACCATCGTCATCACCATTGATCCTCTCAGCGGGAGGGGGTCAATCTCCATCAACATCTTCACTAGCACCATCTCCTCTCAAACCCTAGTTCATCTCTTGTATCCAATCTTTGTCTCAAAACCTCAGATTGGTACCTGTGGGTTGCTAGTAGTGTTGATTACTTCTTGTAGTTGATGCTAGTTGGTTTATTCGGTGGAAGATCATATGTTCAGATCCTTTATGCATATTATTACCCCTCTGATTATGAATATGATTTGTGAGTAGTTACGTTTGTTCCTGAGGACATGGGAGAAGTCTTGCTATAAGTAGTCGTGTGAATTTGGTATTTGTTCAATAGTTTGATGAGATGTATGTTGTCTCTCCTCTAGTGGTGTTATGTGAACGTCGACTACATGACACTTCACCATTATTTGGGCCTAGGGGAAGGCATTGGGAAGGAATAAGTAGATGATGGGTTGCTAGAGTGACAGAAGCTTAAACCCTAGTTTATACGTTGCTTCGTAAGGGGCTGATTTGGATCCATATGTTTCATGCTATGGTTAGGTTTACCTTAATACTTCTTTTGTAGTTGCGGATGATTGCAAGAGTGGTTAATCATAAGTGGGATGCTTGTCCAAGGAATGGCAGTACCCAAGCACCGGTCCACCCACATATCAAATTATGAAAGTAACAAACGCGAATCATATGAGCGTGATGAAAACTAGCTTGACGATAATTCCCATGTGTCCTCAGGAGCGTTTTCCTTTATATAAGAGTTTGTCCATGCTTGTCCTTTGCTACAAAAAGGATTGGGCCATCTTGCTGCACTTTATTTACTCTTGTTACTTGTTACCCGTTACAAATTACCTTATCACAAAACTATCTGTTACCGAGAATTCCAGTGCTTGCACAGAATACCTTGCTGAAAACCGCTTGTCATTTCCTTCTGCTCCTCGTTGGGTTCAACACTCTTACTTATCGAAAGGACTACGATAGATCCCCTATACTTGTGGGTCATCAACCACATGCTATCAATTCTAATATGTCGCAAGTTATTGATGATGCTACTTCTGCTATGGATAATGCTTATGATGATGCTAGTACCTTGCTTGATAATGATGATGTGCCACTTGGTGAATTTCTTGACGAACAAATTGCTAGACTAATACAACATGATGTTGTTGAATCTGATGATGAGCTTGAAACTGAAACTCCTGAAACACCTGCTAGAACTAGCCTTGCTAGATATGAATTGGCTAAGGTACCGGAAGGTTATTTTATGAGTGAAGAAGCAACTAGAGATATTCTTGCTTGCAATGATTGAGATGATCTCGAGAAATTACTACAAAAGTATAAAGAAAAATCCCTGAATGCTAGAATGAAATGTGATCCTAAGTTTGCTACTTCACCTATCTTTATTGCTGATAAGGATTATGAATTCTCTGTCGACCCAGAGTTAATTACTTTGGTTGAATCTGATCCTTTCCATGGTTATGAAACTGAAACTGTTGTGGCACATCTTACTAAGTTGAATGATATAGCCACCCTTTTACTCATGATGAGAAAACACGCTACTACTTTATTCTCAAATTATTTCTGTTCTCATTAAAGGGTGATGCTAAAGCTTGGTACAATACTCTTGCTCCTGGTTGTGTGCGTAGTCCCCAGGATATGATTTATTACTTCTCTGAAAAATATTTCCTTGCCCATAAGAAACAAGCTGCCTTGCAGGAAGTATTTAACTTTGTTCAAACTAAAGAAGAGAGTCTCCCACAAGCTTGGGGGAGGCTTTGCCAGTTACTTAATGCTTTGCCTGATCATCCTCTTAAGAAAAATGAAATACTTGATATCTTCTATAATGGACTAACTGATGCTTCTAGGGACTTCCTAGATAGTTGTGCCGGTTGTGTTTTCAGGGACCGAACCATTGCTCAAGTTGAAGAATTATTAATAACATATTGAAAAATTATGATGATTGGACTCTTCCTGAACTACCGCCTAAACCCACTCCAAAGAAGAGGGGTATATTATATCTCAGTCCTGAAGATATGCAAGAGGCAAAGAAATCTATGAAGGAAAAAGGTATTAAAGCCGAGGATGTTAAAAATTTATCTCCTTATTGAAGAAATACATGGGCTTAATACACCACCACTGCCTAAGGTGGTAGAGGTAAATTCTCTTATAAAGTTCAATGAAAATGATAACCCTCACAATATGCATTCTAGTCAATGCCTTTATGAGTTTGAAAACTACATTAGAAAACAAGATCACTTCAATGCAAATGTTATGAAACAATTGAAATATAATTCTGATACGATTGCTCACTTGAGTGACTTGTTATTTAGAATTTCAAATGATTATAGAGGTGTTGGAAAACATGCTTCTATGGTTCAAACTCAGTTAGAACAAGTTGCTAAATCACAAAGAGAATTACTTGATGAAATGAATCATAATATGCATGACTTTGCTGTCAGAGTTGCAACTAGAGGAGGTAAAATGACTTAGGAACCACTTTATCCCGAGGGACATCGAAAAAGAATTGAACAAGATTCACAAAGGAACAACATTATTGCACCTAGTCCTTCTAAAAAGAAAAGGAAGAAGAAAAATGATAGGACTTTGCACACTTCTAGTGAACCTGAAATAGAAAAACCTCTTGATAATGATAATGAAACTTCTATCTCTGATGCTGAAACTCAATCTGGTAATGAACACTCACCTAGTGATAATGAAAAAGATAATGATGAGGTTCATGAAGACACTCAAACAAATAATAATAAAGAACCAGATAATGATGTTGAGATAGAACGACCTGTTGATCTTGATAACCCACAACCAAAAAATAAAAGGTATGATAAAAGAGACTTCATTGCTAGAAAACACGGTAAAGTAAGAGAACCGTGGGTTCAAAAACCTATGCATTTTCCACCCAAGTCAACTAAAAAGAATGATGATGAAGAATTTGAACGCTTTGCTGAAATGCTGAGGCCAGTCTTTTTGTGTACTCGCTTACTGATATCTTGAAAATGCCTCCTTATGCAAAGTATATGAAAGACATCATCACTAATAAGAGAAAAATACCGAAAGCTGAAATCTCCACTATGCTTGCGAATTACACTTTCAAAGATGGAGTACCTAGAAAACTTGGAGATCCGGGTATACCAACTATACCTTGCTCTATCAAAAAGAACTATGTGAAAACTGCTTTCTGTGATTTAGGAGCTGGTGTTAGTGTTATGCCTTTCTATTTATATAAAAGACTTGATTTGAATAAACTCACACCTACTGAAATATCTTTGCAAATGGCTGACAAATCAACTGCCATACCTATCGGTATCTGTGAGGATGTGCCCGTTGTTGTTGCTAATGTTACTATTTTGACTGATTTTGTTATACTTGAGATGCCCAAGGACGACAACATGTCGATTATCCTTGGTAGACCCTTCTTGAATACTGCAGGGGCTGTTATTGATTGCAATAAAAGCAAGGTCACTTTTCATATTAATGGTAACGAGCATACGGTGCACTTTCCAAAGAAACAATTCCAAGTGAATGGTATTAATGTTATTGAAAAATCTCCGAAAATCACTGTTGGAAGTTTTCAAATACCTCTACCTACTGTCAAAAAGAAATATGAAATGCTTATTGTTGGGGAGATGCATATCCCCATTGAGGTAACTTAGTGATTTATGAAAGTTCTTCGGTTTCATGCTAATCGAAAGTGGTTGTTAATAAGACCTGATCAACCTTATTAATGAATCATTTTTGAGCGGTATGAAGTTGATGAATTTAGTAAGCACTACCTTCTGTCCCTACTTTTTATTCTTTCTTTTTATTAGTTAAATAAAATAAAATGCCATGTTTTGTCTGTTTTATGAATTTCCCGTGCAATAAAAAAATGACCCAAAAAAAGTTCTCAAAATGCCCAGAAAATTTTATACAATTTTTTTCTGAATATTTAGGAATTTTTGGTGCAAATAATACCAGAGGGAGGTGCACCAGGTGGGCACAACCAACCTGGGCGCGCCAGGACCCCCAAGCGTGCCCTGGTGGGTTGTGGTCCCCCCGTGGGCCCCCTCACTTACCTCTTCATCCCACATCATCACTTACCTCCAGAAAAAAATCGTCATTGCTCTCTCTCCCGTGTTCTTGAGCTCAAACCCGTGGATTTTGATCTCTTTGCTCGAAGCTCCGTTTCCGAAACTGTTTCAGGGGATTGTTGCTTGGTATGTGACTCCACCGTCTGTCCAATTAGATTTTTTAGTGGTTTATATTTTGAATAATTAGCTACTCTTGGTGCTGCTGTAGATGAGCTTGTATGTTGACATCTTAGTGTTCTAAGTAGTTTGAATGCTTGCAATGGCCTCTATGTATCCCTATGAGTAGTTGCTATCAATTTTGTAAAGTTTTGTTGACAAATTTTTGTCACCCCAAAATTTTTTATTTTCAGAAAATTGTACGCGGACATGATGAACCTATTTGGAAGGAGTTCTTCGAGGAGACGATCCTCGGGGACATCCTCTAGTGACAGTTCTGCTCGCCGGTCTTATGTTGAACCAAGTGAAAGTTCCACACGAGATGCCGCCACCAAAACATGCTTATGGCCTTGCGATGAGTATATGATGCAAGTGGGCATTAAGGAGGAATTTGAGCAATATGTTCACAATGCCGGTCTTGGTCCCTACCTTTCAGATAAGTGTGAACAACGCCATCTTCTCAGTGAATCATTTGTCAAAGGATTTAAATATTTCCCATGTGAGTCTAGGGTGTCGTTTATGCTTTATGATAATCCATTTACTATTCCACTAGAGAACTTTGCTTACCATTGCAGACTTCCATTTTGGGGTTCACTTGATGAGCCACCAAAGGCTGAGTATGAGTCCTTCTTGACTACCCTTTGTTACGGTGAAAATAGAGGAGTGAGACAAGGAAGAATAAAGAGCATTCACTTTCCCGCAATTCAGTATTTTGCATTATTTAACGGGAAGTGCATAGTAGGCACGCAAGACTGTAGCATACTTTGTGCGCCAGACTTGAGCCTCGTTCAGACCACTCTCACTGGTGAAAGGAATTATAACCTTGGAGTGATTGTTGCACGTAGACTTCAGCATAACGCCAAAAGTGGCTGGTTCTATGGTGGAATTTACGCCACGCGTTTAGCCCGAGGGCTGGGTGTTTCGCCTTTACCCTTTGATCCTATCCTACCCACGCAGTATTTAGATTTTGAGACCTTAAAAGATCATAAGATTCTCAAGGGAAGGGCTGATAACTTCACTTATAATCTGTTGTTTAACCAATCACATGTTGTGGACACATATTTGCCTGTGCCTACTCTCTTTGACTATAGCAGAAGGGAAAGATATTTTGTTCTTGAGAGCGAGGCCCGAGCTCACAACGCAGCAGTGTTGGCGGCACGGCGTGCTGAGGCATCCGCACCGAGAGCCTCAGTGAGCTACCATGCCGACTACTACCCTCCAGGCTACTGATTGATTACCAACTTAGGCCAAAAGCCTAAGCTTGGGGGAGTGCGTGTTTCTCACCGACATTATATTCATGCTCACATATCATTCCATTGTCGGTGTTCACACTTTTTCATTATAGCATCCATGCTTAGATTTATTTTCTTGCTTTCTTCTTGCGCGTTTGAAAAACTTTAGACAAACCAAAAAAAATAGTTGTAGTAATTTACTTTATATGCATGCTTAGTAGTAGTACTAAAAAGAAAACCCAAAAAGATTTCCTTGTTCTTCTTTTGCTTGTTGGGAGCTTTCCCGTGTAATAGTTTTTCTCGTTTTTTCTTTTTATTTGCTTGTTGAAGAAAACCAAAAACTCCAAAAATATTTCAGTGTGTTTCTCTGAATTTCTTTTCTTTTTATTCAAGTCTTACCGGGGAGAAGACCACGATGAAAATGTTGAGTGGCTCTCATATGAATAACTGGTGAACTAATAAAGAGCCCATTTTACCTTGTCTTCTCCCATTGAATAAAATGTTTTGCAGATTCCAGCTTAGTCCACGGCACTCTTGCACTATTATTATTTTCATATCATTCGGTCGTGCAAGTGAAAGGCAATAATGACGATATTCGATGAACTGGCCATGGCGAAGAGAAACTGGTATGAACTCGACTTGTTCTGTTTGTGTAAATATGTTTAACCTAGTATCCATGTGTAACACCCTGAGAATCATGCTACAGTAACCCCCTGTGATTAAGCTAATCATGTTGCTAAACAGGGCTTGATCATTTAAAGTGAAAAATAAAAGTTTTCAAAAACTCAAACAAAAATGTTCTGTGGGTGCTAAATAATACACTGGCAATTATGGTGGAGAAAACTCCTTTTTATAAAATGCCTAAATACTTTAAATGAAATAAAACAGAAAAGGAAATAAAAAAATAAAAAGAAAACAGAAAACAGAAACAGTCAGAGAAAAAAAAAAAGGGGAGCAGGCCTTCCCCCCCCACTGGACCCGTGGCCCATCTGCACCGAACCCCCCCCCGGCCCAAACTGGGCCGCACCCCCGCGCCCCCGGCCCAGCCCACCTCCTCCCTCGCCCCTTCCCTGTTCCCCCGACCCGGTCGGAACAGGGGCGCGCTGCCGCCGCACCACCTCGCCGGCGGTGAACCCCGCGAGAGGATAAGGGCGCCAGCGGCCCCCCCCGCTCCCTCGGGCCTCTCTCCCACTCACCCCGCTCACTCCCTCGGCCTCTGCGCCTCTCCCCCGGATCCGCGCCGCTCCCCTCTTCCCCACGCCCGACGCGCTCGCCGCCGTTCCCGTCGTTCTCGCGGCCACCGTGCCCCACTCGCCACCCCGCCGTGTCGTACGACGTCGCCGCCCTCGACTACACCCCCTCCGCCTCTCCGTCGAAGCTCGGAGCCACCGCAACGGCCTCCCCGAGCTCGCCTTCAACCTCGGACGCCGGCGACCCCCTTCTTCCCCGGCGCCGACCTGCTGCTCCTAAGCACCCACGGGCCTTTCTTGCGCCACGCGGTGAGCTCCTCTACCTCCTCCCCCACTCCGCTAGCTCGCCCACGCTCCCTAGCTTTTCCCCCACGCGCGCCCGAACGCCGCGCCGCGGAGCTCGCCGCCGGCGGGTCTCCGGTGACCAAATGGTCACGGGCTCAAGCTCACAGCGCTCCCCACCGCACGTAGAAGCTCCCCAGCCCCTCCGCTTGCTCGACCGCCTGCCGTAGCCCTGTTTCCGTCGGGCACCCGTGCGCGCCGCCGCCTCCGCCGCTCGCCGGCGCCGATTCCGGCCGAGTCCGGCGAAGCCCCGGCCACCCCTGGATGCGGCGCTGCGAGTTCTTTCGAATGGGCCTAGCCCCGTTCCTCCCCGAGCCCCGTAGCGCAATTCCGGCCAACTCCGGCGAGGGACCGCCGCGGTTTTGGTCGCCGGAGTTGCGCCGGCGCCGGCCGCCGACGTGGCTGGCCTGGCCCCCCCAGTGCCACTGCCAGTGGGCCCGTGGGCCCCGTTGACTGGGTCCACCCAGTCAACGTGCTGACTGGGCAGGCCCAGCCACTGACATGCGGGCCCCGCCGCAAAATTAAAAAAAAAAAAGAAAAAGAAAAGAAAATGTTTTATAAATAAAAATAATTAGTTTAATTAATCTCTCACTGACAGGTGGGCCCAGTAGTTAATTAACTAAAAACTAATTAGTTTAATCCTCTGTTAACCCACTGTCTATGACAGGTGGGTCCCCCTTGTCAGTTTGACCAGTCAACCCGGACTGTTGACCGCTGACGTCACTCATACGTCATGCTGACGTCATGTCCCTTTTTCTGTTAATTAAATAATTCCAGAAATTCAAATAAACTTTGAAAATTCATATCTTTTAAACCGTAACTCGGATGAAAATGTTTTCTATATGAAAGTTGCTCAGCACGACGAGACGTATCCGAATACGCAGTCCGTTCGTCCACCACACCTCCCTAACCTATCGAACTAGCAACTTTCCCCCTCCGGTCCGTCTGTCCGAAAACGTGAAACATCGGGAATACCTCCCGGATGTTCCCCCCCTTCACCGGTACCACCTACTGTCGCGTTAGGACACCCCTAGCACCGCTCATTGTCATGTCACGCATCGTCATGCTTATGTTTGCATTGTATTTACTGTTTCTTCCCCCTCTTCTCTCCGGTAGACTACGAGACCGACACTGCTGCTGCCCAGTTCGACTACGGAGTCGACGACCCCTCCTACTTGCCAGAGCAACCAGGCAAGCCCCCCCTTGATCACCAGATATCGCCTACTCTCCTCTATACTGCTTGCATTAGAGTAGTGTAGCATGTTACTGCTTTCGGTTAATCCTATTCTGTTGCATAGCCTGTCATTGTTGCTACAGTTGTTTCCCTTACCTGCTACCCTACTGCTTAGTATAGGATGCTAGTTTTCCATCAGTGGCCCTACATTCTTGTCCGTCTGCTGTGCTATACTATCGGGCCGTGATCACCTGGGCGGTGGACACGGGCATATACTCATATATTATATACATGACACCTGAGATGACTAAAGTCGGGTCGGCTCGTAGGAGTACCCGCAAGTGGATCTTTGTGGCGAAGCGACAGGGCAGGTTGAGACCGCCTAGGTGAGAGGTGGGCCTGGCCCTGGTCGGCGTTCGCGAATACTTAACACGCTTAACGAGATCTTGGTATTTGATCTGAGTCTGGCCATTTGGTCTATACGCACTAACCATCTACGTGGGAGTAGTTATGGGTATCCCGACGTCGTGGTATCAGCCGAAGCTCTTTTGACGTCAGCGACTGAGTGGCGCGCGCCGTGTTGGACCGCTTTGACGTAACCGCCGTGATCGTGTGGGTTGCTAGGTCTGCTCGCGGCCGCGTTCGCAACGTGCAGGTGTGCTTAGGGCGATGGGCCCAGACCCCTGCGCGCATAGGTTTAGACCGGCGTGCTGACCTCTCTGTTGAGCCTAGGTGGGGCTGCGACGCGTTGATCTTACGAGGCCGGGCATGACCCAGGAAAGTGTGTCCGGCCAAATGGGATCGAGCGTGTTGGGTTATGTGGTGCACCCCTGCAGGGAAGTTTATCTATTCGAATAGCCGTGTCCCTCGGTAAAAGGACGACCCGGAGTTGTACCTTGAGCTTATGACAACTAGAACTGGATACTGAATAAAATACACCCTTCCAAGTGCCAGATACAACCCGGTGATCGCTCTCTAACAGGGCGACGAGGAGGGGATTGCCGGGTAGGATTATGCTATGCGATGCTACTTGGAGGACCTCACTCTATTCTCTTCTATATGCTGCAAGATGGAGATGACCAGAAGCGTAGTCTTCGACAGGACTAGCTATCCCCCTTTTAATTCTGGCATTCTGCAGTTCAGTCCACTGATATGCCCCTTTACACATATACCCATGCATATGTAGTGTAGCTCCTTGCTTGCGAGTACTTTGGATGAGTACTCACGGTTGCTTCTCTCCCTCTTTTTCCCCCTTTCCTTTCTATCTGGTTGTCGCAACCAGATGTTGGAGTCCAGGAGCCAGACGCCACCGTCGACGACGACACCTACGGCACTGGAGGTGCCTACTACTACGTGCAGGCCGCTGACGACGACCAGGAGTAGTTAGGAGGTCCCAGGCAGGAGGCCTTGCCTCTTCGATCGTTGCTACTTTTGTGCTAGCCTTCTTAAGGCAAAACTTGTTTAACTTATGTCTGTACTCAGATATTGTTGCTTCCGCTGACTCGTCTGTGATCGAGCACTTGTATTCGAGCCCTCGAGGCCCCTGGCTTGTATTATGATGCTTGTATGACTTATTTATGTTTTAGAGTTGTGTTGTGATATCTTCCCGTGAGTCCCTGATCTTGGTCGTACACATTTGCGTGCATGATTAGTGTACGGTCAAATCGGGGGCGTCACAAGTTGGTATCAGAGCCGACTGCCTGTAGGAAACCCCCTTCCACACTCCTTGGCCGAAGTCGAGTCTAGACATTGCAAACTTTTACTAACATGGCTGTGCGGCTTACGGGCCCACGTCGCCATTGGGTGGTACTAGGATCTTTTACTCCTCGACCTGTACTCTGGGACTCTGAACTCTCTTCTACTCGGGTTAAACGAATTTACTAACTCTAACACTAGGATCCCGTGACCGCGTTCACCCCAAAGATGGATAAACCATAGATGTTTCTCAGAATAGTATTTTGATCAATTCACACACTGTCATTTGACTCCTTTGAAACGTCTTTGCTTTCAGATGGAACCCACGAGGCAGGTTGTTCGCCACACGATGGCCATTGGTGCCTCGGGATCACCTGCGGTGCTAGCTGAGATGATGACCTATCTGGGTTATCGCTGGCACCCTGAGTACACCGTCTACGAGGAGTACCAGGACTTTAACCAGGAGCAGTACCGTGCCATCGTCCACCTCTACTCTCGGGAGTACGACTCCACTACTGTGCTGCACACCGCACATGGTGTTGGTGTGACCATCGATATGGCTGTCCACGATGCAGCCTATGCTGCTCTGACACGTCTTCGTGGAGAGTATCGGGAGTTGGACACCTCCCCTTTCAGGCACATTGCTATCGCCTCTGATGTTGGTGCAGAGGGATACTATACTGCTGCCTACTCCACTGTCACCCGAGAGCCCTTCTACCATCAGCACCTGGTTCTGCATGCTGATGGGCTGGATCGAGCTAACCGAGCTCTTCGCCACGAGATGTACACCACCCGTCAGCACCTTTACCGTGCTCTGACGCTGCTGCACCCCTTTGTCCGGTCTGGACAGGTACCGCGTTCTGCGATCTACCCAGCCAGGACCGTGATGCCCCACGGTGTTGGTTGGCCAGAGGTGGGAGGCTACTCTCCCGCACTTGGACCTTTTCTGCCACCTGAGCACCGGGCTCTACACCTGAGTATCTGCGGCCCCCAGTCTGCTGACGTCGAGGGCTATCCGTTGCCTCACTACCAGCTGTCGGGCTACGATTACCTCCACAGTACCTCTTGGGACTGATGTAGGCTTGATTGGTAGTATTAGTTGCAGTCGCCGCGAGCCTGTGTGCCGCCTATGATGTTTTAGTCTATGTACTGAACTCTATGTACTGAACTCTATGCATGACCCCTTTTGTAAGTTATGCCGACTACTATGTAGTAGCTATCGTGCTCCTTTCATTATGCATGTTTCATCATGAATGATTCTTGTCATTGCAAATTTTCTCAATGCTGAACTACCCCTGTTATATATTAGCAGGATGGTTAGACCAGGTGGTCGTGGTCGTGGTGGCGATGCCCCACCACCACCTGAGTACATGGCTGGTATGATCCAACAGTTCGAACTGAACCGCCAATTCATGGAAAATATGATGGCTCAGTTTCCTCGCCCCAATATGAACCAGCAGCCAGCCCAAGTGACTCTTCAAGATTTCATACGCCTCAACCCAACCATCTACCGCAGCTCAACTCAGCCTCTGGATGCTGATGACTGGCTCCGTGACATCACCTATGAGATGGAGTCTGCTGATGTAGCCCCTGCCAGCTATGTCAATTTTGCTTCCTTCTTCTTGAAGGGACCCGCAGCTCAATGGTGGGACAGCCACAGGCGTACTCTGCCAGCTGGAACAATCATCACCTGGCCAGACTTCCAAGCTGCTTTCCGTGCCCGCTTCATTCCTCAGGGAGTCATGGACCGGAAGAAGCGTGAGTTCCGCAACCTCACCCAAGGCAACAAAACTGTCGAAGCTTATCAGCGGGAGTTTCTGGACTTGTCCCGCTATGCTGAAGAAGACATTGCAACTGATGCACGCAGACAGGAGAAGTTCCGAGATGGACTACAAGCTGACATCAAGCTCGCACTTCTAGTGCATGACTTCGCCGATTTCGCCACCTTGGTGAATAAGGCCATCAATGTCGAGACTGGTCTGCAGGAATACCAGAGCTCTCAGAGGCGCAACCGTGACACGGGCTCATCTTCGGGCTCGCCCTCACAGAAGCGTAAGATATGGATCCCAAACAGCATGTATCGTCCAAATGCACCTGCTCCCAGGAAATCTTATGCTGCACCGCGTCTGCCTCCTCCACCATCTAAGCAGTCAAAGCTACCAGCTCCCCCACCTGGGGCTCCTGTTCCCACTCCCGATAATGGTCTGTGCTTCAAGTGTGGTCAACCGGGTCACTTTGCCAGGAACTGCTATCAGAACCAGAATCAACTGGCCCTTCCAGCAGCTGGCCGTGGTAACAACCAGCCCCGCAACAACAATGCTAAGTCTCATGGTCGCGCTCATGCCAACCACGTTGATCTCAGCGAAGCTCAAGACCAGCCTGCTACTGTGATGGGTACACTCCTCGTAAATTCAGTACCAGCATCCGTTTTATTTGATACAGGAGCATCCCATTCATTCATATCAGCAGAATTTGCATTCCTGCATGGCATTCATTACGAAGAGATAAACACTCCGCTAGTGGTACACACCCCTGCGGGCCAATGTCAAACCTCTATGGTTAGTCGCGATGTTACTGTTGAAATTGAAGGACTGGAATTTCTTGTCTCTCCCATCGTACTGAAGTCCTGTAGCATTGATCTCATTCTGGGAATGAATTGGTTAAAAGCGCATACTGCTTCAATCGTTTGCACCACTAAGACCGTCCATCTGCTACACCCTTCAGATGAGATAGTTACTTACCAAGCCCATCTGGTGCAAAATGCCGAGGCAAGGCTCTATGCATTGAATGCATTGAACGCTGCACCACTCGAGGGCATTGAAAACATTCCCGTCGTGCGTGAATTCCTCGACGTCTTCCCTGAAGAACTTCCAGGGATTCCCCCTGCTAGAGCTGTCGAATTCATCATCGACTTGAAACCAGGCACCACTCCTATAGCCAAGCGACCCTACAAGATGCCGCCGCATGAACTCCTTGAGCTTAAGGAGGAAATCGACAAGTCTCTTCGCAAAGGATTCATTCGCCCAAGTTGCTCTCCTTGGGGAGCACCTTCTCTCTTTGTCAAGAAGAAGGACGGGACAAACCGGTTAGTTCAAGACTACCGTCCTATAAACCAAGCTACCATTCAGAATAAATACCCTCTTCCTCGGATCAATGATCTGTATGATCAACTGGCGGGTTCGTCAGTGTTCTCTAAGCTCGACTTGAGGTTGGGCTACCACCAGATCCGTGTTCGCGAAGAGGATATCCCAAAGACCGCCTTCGTGACTCGCTATGGTTCATACGAGTACACCGTCATGTCTTTCGGTTTAACCAATGCTCCAGCCACCTTCTCTCGTCTGATGAACTACATATTCATGGATTACCTCGACAAGTTCGTCGTGGTTTATCTGGATGATATCCTGATATTTTCCAAGAACGAAGAAGAACATGCTGAACATCTTCGACTTGTGCTGGAAAAGCTACGAGAACATCAACTATATGCCAAGTTCTCCAAATGTGAATTCTGGCTACCGGAAGTCACCTATCTTGGGCATGTCATCTCTAAGGATGGTATTGCCGTCAACCCCGAGCGAGTTCAGGCTATTCTTGATTGGACTCCTCCCAAGAACGTTAAGCAAGTCAGAAGTTTTCTCGGTCTCGCCAGCTATTGCCGTCGATTTGTCGAGAACTTCTCTAAGATCGCCAGGCCTCTGACTAACCTGTTGCATAAGGGCGTCAAGTTCCAATGGACAGACAAATGTCAGGAAAGTTTCCAGGCACTCAAAGACAAGTTGACTTCTGCCCCAGTTCTAGCTCCACCTGATACTAAGAAGGACTTCGTCATCTACTGCGACGCTTCCCGTCAAGGATTAGGCTGTGTCCTAATGCAAGACCGCAGAGTGATTGCTTATGCCTCTCGACAATTGCGCCCTCACGAAGAGAACTACCCAGTTCACGACCTCGAACTTGCTGCCGTCATTCATGCGCTGAAGCAGTGGCGACATTACCTTCTCGGTAATCGTTGCGAGATCTTCACCGACCACCAAAGTCTGAAGTATCTGTTTACTCAGCCAGACCTGAACCTCCGTCAGCAGAGATGGATGGAGCTTGTCGCAGACTTTGATTTGGGTATTTCCTATACGCCAGGCAAGGCTAATGTAATGGCTGATGCCTTGAGCCGCAAGTCTTACTGCAACCACCTCCAGGTTCATAAAGTTCAGCCCTCACTTGTTGAAGAATTCAGGAAGCTGAACCTCCATATTGTTCCTCCGGGTGCACTCGCTCCCCCTCCTAAGGAATTTGGCAAGGTGAACCTCCACGTTGTTACCCAGGGTTCCCTCAATACCCTAGTTGCTAAACCAGATCTCGAGGACAGCATCAAAAGGCTACAGAGGTATGACTCTGAAGCCCACAAGATTAAGCGCTACCTCGCAGAAGGAAAGCCCTCATTCTTCACCATTTCTGAAGATGGCACCCTATACTTCAAGGGCCGCCTAGTGGTGCCATGTGCAGAGAAAAACCTGGATATGACACAGGAAGTTATGAAAGAAGCTCATGATACGCCTCTATGTATCCATCCTGGTAGTACAAAGATGTACCAAGATATCCGTCAGAGATTCTGGTGGTCTAATATGAAGCAAGACATTGCTCGTTATGTTGCTGAGTGTGACGTTTGCCGTCGTATCAAAGCAGAACATCAAAGGCCTGCTGGAACTCTGCAACCTATCTCTATTCCTGAATGGAAATGGGACCATGTTGAGATGGACTTCGTCACTGGATTTCCCAAATCGCAGAAAGGTAATGATGCTATTCTTGTCGTCATTGACCGGCTTTCCAAAGTTGCACATTTTCTGGCGGTCAAAGAAACGATCACTGCTAGCCAGTTGGCAACGCTCTATATGTCCAGGATTGTTTCACTCCACGGTATTCCATTGGTTATCAGCTCAGACCGTGGCAGCTTATTCACTTCAAGATTCTGGGCAAGTTTCCAAGAAGCAATGGGAACTCATCTGTCATTCAGTACTGCGTTTCATCCTCAATCGCAAGGACAAGTTGAACGCGTCAATCAAGTTCTCGAAGACATGCTTCGAGCTTGCGTTATTTCCTTCGGCAAGAAATGGGAGGAATCTCTCCCGTATGCTGAGTTCTCTTATAATAATAGCTATCAAGCTAGTCTGAAGATGGCCCCCTTCGAAGTGTTATATGGACGAAAGTGCCGAACCCCTCTGAACTGGTCAGAAACTGGGGAACGTCCACTCTTCGGTCCGGATATTATCCAAGATGCCGAAGAACAAGTCCGCATTATTCGCGAGAATCTCAAGACTGCTCAGTCACGTCAGAAGAGTCAGTATGACCGTCATCATAAAGACATGGTCTATCAACCTGGCGAAAAGGCTTATCTTCGAGTCACACCTATGAAGGGTGCTCACCGCTTCGGGATCAAGGGCAAACTAGCTCCTCGCTATATTGGCCCATTCACTATTCTCGAAAGGCGTGGAAAAGTGGCATACCAACTGGAACTACCGCCGAACCTTTCTCAGGTTCACGATGTGTTCCATGTGTCACAGCTCCGCCGATGCTTCAAGGATCCAATCCGAGCTGTGGATCATGAAGTGCTCGAATTGCAGCAAGACCTCTCCTATAAGGAGCATCCGGTCCGCATTCTCGACCAAGCTGAACGCCGCACACGTCAGAAGGCGATCAAGTTTCTCAAAGTCCAGTGGTCGCACCATTCTGAAGATGAGGCCACTTGGGAACGAGAGGATCGTCTGCGCGAAGAATACCCCGCACTGTTTCCTTCTACCTCCTAAATCTCGGGACGAGATTTCTTGTAGTGGAGGAGATTTGTAACACCCTGAGAATCATGCTACAGTAACCCCCTGTGATTAAGCTAATCATGTTGCTAAACAGGGCTTGATCATTTAAAGTGAAAAATAAAAGTTTTCAAAAACTCAAACAAAAATGTTCTGTGGGTGCTAACTAATACACTGGCAATTATGGTGGAGAAAACTCCTTTTTATAAAATGCGTAAATACTTTAAATGAAATAAAACAGAAAAGGAAATAAACAAATAAAAAGAAAACAGAAAACAGAAACAGTCAGAGAAAAGAAAAAAAAAGGGGAGCAGGCCTTCCCCCCCCCCACTGGACCCGTGGCCCATCTGCACCGAACCCCCCCCCCGGCCCAAACTGGGCCGCACCCCCGCGCCCCCGGCCCAGCCCACCTCCTCCCTCGCCCCTTCCCTGTTCCCCCGACCCGGTCGGAACAGGGGCGCGCTGCCGCCGCACCACCTCGCCGGCGGTGAACCCCGCGAGAGGATAAGGGCGCCAGCGGCCCCCCGCTCCCTCGGGCCTCTCTCCCACTCACCCCGCTCACTCCCTCGGCCTCTGCGCCTCTCCCCCGGATCCGCGCCGCTCCCCTCTTCCCCACGCCCGACGCGCTCGCCGCCGTTCCCGTCGTTCTCGCGGCCACCGTGCCCCACTCGCCACCCCGCCGTGTCGTACGACGTCGCCGCCCTCGACTACACCCCCTCCGCCTCTCCGTCGAAGCTCGGAGCCACCGCAACGGCCTCCCCGAGCTCGCCTTCAACCTCGGACGCCGGCGACCCCCTTCTTCCCCGGCGCCGACCTGCTGCTCCTAAGCACCCACGGGCCTTTCTTGCGCCACGCGGTGAGCTCCTCTACCTCCTCCCCCACTCCGCTAGCTCGCCCACGCTCCCTAGCTTTTCCCCCACGCGCGCCCGAACGCCGCGCCGCGGAGCTCGCCGCCGGCGGGTCTCCGGTGACCAAATGGTCACGGGCTCAAGCTCACAGCGCTCCCCACCGCACGTAGAAGCTCCCCAGCCCCTCCGCTTGCTCGACCGCCTGCCGTAGCCCTGTTTCCGTCGGGCACCCGTGCGCGCCGCCGCCTCCGCCGCTCGCCGGCGCCGATTCCGGCCGAGTCCGGCGAAGCCCCGGCCACCCCTGGATGCGGCGCTGCGAGTTCTTTCGAATGGGCCTAGCCCCGTTCCTCCCCGAGCCCCGTAGCGCAATTCCGGCCAACTCCGGCGAGGGACCGCCGCGGTTTTGGTCGCCGGAGTTGCGCCGGCGCCGGCCGCCGACGTGGCTGGCCTGCCCGCCCCCCCCCAGTGCCACTGCCAGTGGGCCCGTGGGCCCCGTTGACTGGGTCCACCCAGTCAACGTGCTGACTGGGCAGGCCCAGCCACTGACATGCGGGCCCCGCCGCAAAATTAAAAAAAAAGAAAAAGAAAAAGAAAATGTTTTATAAATAAAAATAATTAGTTTAATTAATCTCTCACTGACAGGTGGGCCCAGTAGTTAATTAACTAAAAACTAATTAGTTTAATCCTCTGTTAACCCACTGTCTATGACAGGTGGGTCCCCCTTGTCAGTTTGACCAGTCAACCCGGACTGTTGACCGCTGACGTCACTCATACGTCATGCTGACGTCATGTCCCTTTTTCTGTTAATTAAATAATTCCAGAAATTCAAATAAACTTTGAAAATTCATATCTTTTAAACCGTAACTCGGATGAAAATGTTTTCTATATGAAAGTTGCTCAGCACGACGAGACGTATCCGAATACGCAGTCCGTTCGTCCACCACACCTCCCTAACCTATCGAACTAGCAACTTTCCCCCTCCGGTCCGTCTGTCCGAAAACGTGAAACATCGGGAATACCTCCCGGATGTTCCCCCCTTCACCGGTACCACCTACTGTCGCGTTAGGACACCCCTAGCACCGCTCATTGTCATGTCACGCATCGTCATGCTTATGTTTGCATTGTATTTACTGTTTCTTCCCCCTCTTCTCTCCGGTAGACTACGAGACCGACACTGCTGCTGCCCAGTTCGACTACGGAGTCGACGACCCCTCCTACTTGCCAGAGCAACCAGGCAAGCCCCCCCCCCTTGATCACCAGATATCGCCTACTCTCCTCTATACTGCTTGCATTAGAGTAGTGTAGCATGTTACTGCTTTCGGTTAATCCTATTCTGTTGCATAGCCTGTCATTGTTGCTACAGTTGTTTCCCTTACCTGCTACCCTACTGCTTAGTATAGGATGCTAGTTTTCCATCAGTGGCCCTACATTCTTGTCCGTCTGCTGTGCTATACTATCGGGCCGTGATCACCTGGGCGGTGGACACGGGCATATACTCATATATTATATACATGACACCTGAGATGACTAAAGTCGGGTCGGCTCGTAGGAGTACCCGCAAGTGGATCTTTGTGGCGAAGCGACAGGGCAGGTTGAGACCGCCTAGGTGAGAGGTGGGCCTGGCCCTGGTCGGCGTTCGCGAATACTTAACACGCTTAACGAGATCTTGGTATTTGATCTGAGTCTGGCCATTTGGTCTATACGCACTAACCATCTACGTGGGAGTAGTTATGGGTATCCCGACGTCGTGGTATCAGCCGAAGCTCTTTTGACGTCAGCGACTGAGTGGCGCGCGCCGTGTTGGACCGCTTTGACGTAACCGCCGTGATCGTGTGGGTTGCTAGGTCTGCTCGCGGCCGCGTTCGCAACGTGCAGGTGTGCTTAGGGCGATGGGCCCAGACCCCTGCGCGCATAGGTTTAGACCGGCGTGCTGACCTCTCTGTTGAGCCTAGGTGGGGCTGCGACGCGTTGATCTTACGAGGCCGGGCATGACCCAGGAAAGTGTGTCCGGCCAAATGGGATCGAGCGTGTTGGGTTATGTGGTGCACCCCTGCAGGGAAGTTTATCTATTCGAATAGCCGTGTCCCTCGGTAAAAGGACGACCCGGAGTTGTACCTTGAGCTTATGACAACTAGAACTGGATACTGAATAAAATACACCCTTCCAAGTGCCAGATACAACCCGGTGATCGCTCTCTAACAGGGCGACGAGGAGGGGATTGCCGGGTAGGATTATGCTATGCGATGCTACTTGGAGGACCTCACTCTATTCTCTTCTATATGCTGCAAGATGGAGATGACCAGAAGCGTAGTCTTCGACAGGACTAGCTATCCCCCTTTTAATTCTGGCATTCTGCAGTTCAGTCCACTGATATGCCCCTTTACACATATACCCATGCATATGTAGTGTAGCTCCTTGCTTGCGAGTACTTTGGATGAGTACTCACGGTTGCTTCTCTCCCTCTTTTCCCCCTTTCCTTTCTATCTGGTTGTCGCAACCAGATGTTGGAGTCCAGGAGCCAGACGCCACCGTCGACGACGACACCTACGGCACTGGAGGTGCCTACTACTACGTGCAGGCCGCTGACGACGACCAGGAGTAGTTAGGAGGTCCCAGGCAGGAGGCCTTGCCTCTTCGATCGTTGCTACTTTTGTGCTAGCCTTCTTAAGGAAAAACTTGTTTAACTTATGTCTGTACTCAGATATTGTTGCTTCCGCTGACTCGTCTGTGATCGAGCACTTGTATTCGAGCCCTCGAGGCCCCTGGCTTGTATTATGATGCTTGTATGACTTATTTATGTTTTAGAGTTGTGTTGTGATATCTTCCCGTGAGTCCCTGATCTTGGTCGTACACATTTGCGTGCATGATTAGTGTACGGTCAAATCGGGGGCGTCACATGCTTCAGCCTGTTATGATTAAACATGTTTGTAATGACAATTAGAGATTATAGTTTCTCATGCCATGCATAAGTAGCTGGGAGTGGATAATGATTTATCTTGGATATCAACATAGCGTTAAAATGATTGTGATGTAGTATGATGATATGGTATCCTCCTCTGAATGTTCAAGTGGCTTGACTTGGCACATGTTCATGCATGTAGTTGAATCAAAACCAACATAGCATCTATAATATTTATGTTCATGGTGTTCATATCCTACTCATGCTAGTGTCCAATGTTACTTATGCATAATGCCTGGTCATGATCGTTGTTGCTCTCTAGCTGGCCGCTTCTCAATCTTAATTGCTAGCCTTCGCCTGTACTAAGCGGGAATTATGCTTGTACATCAAAAACCTTGAACCCAAAGTTATTCCAGATGAGTCCACCATATCTACCTATATGCGGTATTACCCTACCATCCTAAGTAAATTTGCATGTGCCACCTCTAAAAAATTCTAAAAAATTATCCGTTTTGTGTGCCCGGATCGTTCATGGAACGACAAGAGGTGGTCAATATCTTCAATGCTAAGAGAGTTATTCTCAGGTTGAGTGTTTATTCAATCGCCATCGCACGAGAAAATGGGCGGTAATAGGGATGCCCAGTCCCAAACTGCAAACATAAAAAGAGTTCATCTCTGGATTAATCAAACAAAAACTCCCAATGGAGTCAAAACCTTTACTTTTACCGCTTGGGAACCGCCACTAGCGTGCTTAGCATGGAAGATGTTGATAACTGATGGTCGTGAAGTGAATAAGAAGGGTGCATGTCTCAAAATATCATTTACCTCTGTTTTAAAAATTGAGCTCTGGCACCTCTGCAAATCCCTGCTTCCCTCTGTGAAGGGACTTTCTATTTACTTTTATGTTGTGTCATCACCTTCTAAAAACAAGCGCCAGAAACTGAGTAGAGCACAGCTGTCATGATTTATGCATTATGTATAGCTAATGTTGGGTGCATCATGACTGGATCTTTACAATCATGAATTACAATGTTTAGTCGCTGCTTGAACTTTGGAGGTGCTCTGCATTTATGTTTTGCGGTCTCAGAAAGGGCTAGCAAGATACCATTATTGTCATATTATATCATCGTTGTTTTGACAACGTGTTGCTGCTTGAGATATCTTATTATTGCTCGCTAGCTGATTATGTCATTGATATGAGTTAATATAATTTTAAAATGTTATTGTTGACATGGTTAGTTATAATGCTGGCTTAAAACCTGGGTGCTGTTTAAGCTTATTTATGCAACCAAGAGCAAAAGAGTTCGTAAAAGTTTTTCTTTGTCACTTTCAGTTTATCAACTGAATTTCTTGAGGACAAGCAAAGGTTTAAGCTTGGGAGAGTTGATACGTCTCCAACATATCTACTTTTTCTCACGCTTTTCCTCTTGTTTTGAACTCTAAATTGCATGATTTGAATGAAACTAACCCTGGACTGACGCTGTTTTCAGCAGAATTACCATGGTGTTGTTTTTGTGCAGAAATAAAATTCTCGAAATGGAACAAAACTTTGCGAGGATTTTTTATATCAATAATAAGAATTTTTGGAGCCAAGACCCACCAGAGAGGGGCCCTTGGTTGGGCACAACCCACCAGGGCGCGCCCCCCTCTCCTGGCGCTCCCAGGTGGGTTGTACCCACCTGGTGGCCCCGCTGATGACCCCCCTGATACTATAAAATCACATTATCCCAGAAAAAAACAGGGAGAAAGAATTATCGCGATCCACAAGACGGAGCCGCCGCCAAGCCCTGTTCTTCCTCGGGAGGGCAGATCTGGAGTCCGTTTGGGGCTCCGGAGAGGGGGGTCTTCGTTCTTCATCATCACCAACCCATCTCCATTGCCAATTCCATGATGCTCCCCACCGGGAGTGAGTAATTCCTTCGTAGGCTTTCTGGTCAGTGAGGAGTTGGATGAGATTCATCATGTAATCGAGTTAGTTTTGTTAGGGCTTGATCCCTAATATCCACTATGTCTTAGATTGATGTTGCTATGACTTTGCTATGCTTAATGCTTGTCACTTTGGGCCCAGGTGCCATGAACTCAGATCTGAACCGTTTATGAATTCATCATTATATCCATGTTTTAGATCCGATCTTGCAAGTTATAGTCACCTACTACATGTTATGATCCGGCAGCCCCGGAGTGACAACAACCGGGCCCACTCCCGGTGATGACCATAGTTTGAGGAGTTCATGTATTCACTATGTGTTAATGCTTTGTTCCGGTTCTCTATTAAAAGGAGGCCTTAATATCCCTTAGTTTCCAATATGGACCGCGCTGCCACGGGAGGGTAGGACAAAAGATGTCATGCAAGTTCTTTTAATAAAGCACGTATGACTATTTACGGAATACATGCCTACATTATATCGATGAACTGGAGCAAGTGCCGTATCGCCCTAGGTTATAACTATCACATGATGAATATCATCCAATAAGTCACCGATCCAATGCCTACGAATTTATGCTTATTGATCTTGCTATGTTACTATTACTATCATCACTGTTACACTTGCTACAAATTACTCATATCACTGTTACTGTTACCGTTGCTGCTGTCACTACTATCAAAACTATCAAACTACTTTGCTACTGATCACTTTGCTGCAGATAATTAATCTCCAGGTGTGGTTGAATTGACAACTCAGATGCTAATACCTTCAAATATTCTTTGGCTCCCCTTGTGTCGAATCTATAAATTTGGGTTGAATACTCTACCCTCGAAAACTGTTGCGATCCCCTATACTTGTGGGTTATCAAGACCTTTTTCTGGCGTCGTTGCCGGGGATCATAGCTATATTTGTTGAGTCACTTGGGATTATTATCAATTTATCACTATGAAGAATCTGAAGGATCCAAAGACTAAGATATTTCCCTCAAAGACGAGGGGAGGTAAGGAACTGCCATCCAGTTCTGCCTTAGATTCACCTTCTGTTATGAGTAAACTTGCAACACCACCACATGCTATCAATTCTAATATGTCGCAAGTTATTGATGATGCTACTTCTGCTATGGATAATGCTTATGATGATGCTAGTACCTTGCTTGATAATGATGATGTGCCACTTGGTGAATTTCTTGACGAACAAATTGCTAGAGTAATATGTCCTAAGAGAGACCTGAAGGATTGGAGTATCACCAAAGAGCTAGCTATGGACAGGGGTGCGTGGAAGCTTGCTATCCATGTGCCAGAGCCATGAGTTGGTTGCGAGATCTTATGGGTTTCACCTCTAGCCTACGCCAACTTGTTTGGGACTAAAGGCTTTGTTGTTGTTGTTGTTGTTGTTGTTGTTTACCTTGCTGTATTTATTTTTTCAGATTATAAAATATTTCTGCCATCCATATTACACTTTTATTACCATCTCTTTACTGAACTAGTGCACCTATACAATTTGCCATTGTATTGGGTGTGTTGGGGACACAAGAGATTTCTTGTATTTGGTTGCAGGGTTGTTTGAGAGAGACCATCTTCATCCTATGCCTCCCACGGATTGATAAACCTTAGGTCATCCACTTGAGGGAAAATTGCTACTGTCCTACAAAACTCTGCGCTTGGAGGCCCAACACGAGTCTACAAGAATAAAGTTGCGTAGTAGACATCAGTGCTTTATCATCCCATGTAAGTCATCCATGCAGATATCCTTCCTTCGATTTCAGTCATTTCATTTGCACACGTGGAAGCTACTTTGAGGTGTACTTATTTTGCACAGCGACGGGCGCGCCGTCCTCATCATCCTTTACCCCCGATTCTCCCACGCTCTTTACTTGGACTCGTCGAAGAACATGAAGAAAAAGGATTACACCCACATCAAGTCTGTTCTCAACAGTGCTATCTTTACCTACGGCCTACGGGGTGGAGAGATCACGCTCAAGAAGACAAGGAACAGCGTGCCCGCCTTCGGCCATAAGACCGACTTCTGCTGCATCCAGCAACCTAGTGGTACTCTCAGTGATGGATTCTATGTCCTCCACCACATGCCGGAGTACAGACGGGATCAGTAGAACCTTTGCATGTCACCTAGATCTGGCGATGCCCATATTCTGCAATGGGCAAAGAACCTAGGAGATATCCCACATCATCGACTTTGAGCTGAGTTCTATCACATCTAGCGTGAACTTTCCCAAATCATCATGAAGGAGGTCGTCGAAAAAACAGGGATGTTCTACGAAGAAGGGCAAATGTCGCGGGAAGCCATCCAAACACGCATATCAGCTTAGCGTCTCGACCTAAAGCCTTTCACTGCGCTCGGGGACTATCTCCCCGACTTGGATGGATGAGACAACATGTTGGAGTGATTGACGATATATGATAAAGTGTCCGTTTAGTCCATACTTTCTCTATGACGAAAGTTTGAGTTATGCATGATGAAACTTTATTTGTGATGTAATTAAACCGTCCTCCTCAACTTGCAAAGATCACTCTAGTTAGGGCATTTTGGGTACGATGAACTTTGTTATTTATGCTTATGATATGTTGCTTCTATTTTTGCCAAGTCTGTCTCTTTCTGTTGCTCAACTATATATGTTGCATATTATCGACTCATGTGACGATGCAGGTACACATCAATGGCCAAGAAGTGCTACGCCAGGAGTATACGATGAGTGGCCAGAGTGTCAGGCCCAGGTGTACCAGTTTCCGAGCGACAGCTAGAGAGGGTTCGATAGCAGAGCGAAGTGGAAAGTAGTTAGTTTAGGTTCACGCTAGTGCGAGAGTGGATACGAACCGGTGCCTCAAGAAGTACTACATTATGTATGATGAGACATGTCATGTAACTTGTATAGCTATATCGTGATTATAATGTGACAACATGATTTGTGTTGGATGATATGATGAGACTATTATGTGTATGATATGATGACCATATTGTCAGTTTATGATATGATTAGAATACTGTATAAAATCTATACAAAACATCGCAAATACGTAGCAAAAAAAGATATGTGAAAATATAGTAGTAGCGCTCTTTAGCGCTGAACAGGAAAACACTACTGCTAAGCCACTTAGCAGTAGCGCTGGTATGGACACTGCTACTACTAAGTAGCTATAGCAGTAGCGCGGGAAGAAACGCGCTAGTGCTAAACGTTAGCTGCAGCGTTGTATCAATAGCGCGGTGCCCCGCGCTACTATTAGCCCTTAGACCCGCGCTACTGCTAGGATTTTCCCTAGTAGTGTGTGTGTATATATATTAAATTAAGCCTCTCCCGACTAGATGCATTAATTGTTTTGTATGTACATATATTAACACATCTTTCTTCTTTTAGCCCTCTGGATCGAGCCAAACTTCGGTAAGGAGACGAGGCCCGAAGAAAAGGTTGTGCTAGGATGAAAGGTTCACCATCACAGAAGTCGCTCGAGATGGCCAACCGATTGCTCCGAAGAGGACCAAGGACACATTTGTACATCAGTGCAGAGTTGTTGTTAGGAACAGCGTCCCGATCAGCATCCAAGAATGGAATAAGAAGAAGGACCCTGAAGTTTCTTATGTCCAGGATAGACTGAAAGATGATCTTTGCACCTCGCTGATGACAAATTTCAGCCTACCGCCAGAGGAGGATTCGAATAACCCAGTTATAGAGCGAAAGGTCAAGGCATTTGCGCTTAAGAAGATGGCAGAACTATTCAAGAACTGGAAGAAAGAGTTGAACAAAAAGTTTGTCAAGAAAGACGAGACTCCAGAATTCATCGGTCGATATGAGAAGATAAGAGATCACTGGCCCGCATTTGTGGCCTACAAGAAATCGTACAAGGGTAAGCAAAGGTCACTAACAAACAAGAAAAATGCTGCAAAGAAGAAGTATCACCATACCACGGGGTCAGGTGGCTACAACAAAGCCCGGCCATTGTGGGACAAAGCTGAGCAAGACCTGCTTGCTAAAGGGGTCCAACGAGCGACATTGCACTCGCCAGATCGGGCAAGGACTTGGTTCTTTGGGGTTGGGGGAACTTTGGACCCAGAATCAGGGAAGTGTGTTTGGACGAAAGCTCAACTTGCAATACCCATCAAGAAGCTTGAGGAAGCAATCCAGGCAGCGCGGGAAGGGAGGTTCCGGCCTGAAAGAGAGAAGGACGAGCTGACAGAGGCCCTCAGGAATCCTGAACACCCTGGACGAACATGAGGCACTTCAGGCTCCATTTCGTGGGTGCATGGGTTTCCCGACAACGGTGGTTATAGAAGCCGATAGAGAAAGAAGCAAGAGGAAGGTAGCGAAATGCAGAAGATCAATGCAAGATTAGCGAAACTAGAGGAACTTGAGAGCCAGCGAGCTACCGGCCAACCATCTCAGTGGCACGAAGATCCTTCCTTCGACACTGCCCCCGAAGCTACCCCACCGTCTTAGCGGAGAAGCAACGTGGCTTCCACGGAGCTCGTTCAGCCTGATATCATGGCTCCTCGCTACCCCGTGGATAGTATCATGGAGGCTGAACATTGTGTGCTAATGGCAAAATGCCATAACCTTTACTTGAAGGTGGCGCTCGGCTCTGTCGTACCTCCCCGAGCTGAGGGAACTTTCCATTGTCGTCCGATTCCACATGGCTATGCTATTGTCACGGTGGATGAAATAATGGAGGGATTTGAGGGGCTGGAGCTTGACTACCCTACAGGTGAAGGGGATATTCTTCTGGAAAATGCCTTAAGGAGTACCTGCCTATGGAGAAAGGAGAACATCAAGCTTCCAAACTGGACACCGCGTCAGCAGACTCAACCGGATGTTCCTCCTCAGAAGAGTCCTCTTTCGCCTCAGCTATCTCCGACGCGCAGCGCACTCTGCCTCCTCTGACGCGTCAGCAGACTCCGCCGCCTCAGCAACGGTGGAAGAGAGCCGCCGCCGCTCCGGCGGCTAGCAGTACAACATGCGGGAAGAAATTCAAATATGGTCCAAGCCTCAAGTCTCCTCCAAAGTTACCATATGAGAGGACTGACGAGGAACCCACGGACAACGTGGAAGCCGAAGTGCATGCCCATTTTGAACGGGAAGAAACGTCCACCTCCGAAGGAAACAATAGATCCGGTGGAAGCGAAGCGCACTCTGGATGCTCTTAAGCGACCACTACCGCCTCCGCCGCAATCCAACTATGACCACTGTATTGAAAGGACATATGATGAAGCGTGGCGGTTGGGAAGTACTACTAGTGCTGCAAGAGAAGCAAAACGAAGAAGTGGGAAAACAATCCCCCAGCTCGGCGAATAGGAGAAGCAATCGTGCCCCCCACTCAAGGTGTCTAGCGATATCGTTAATCATCCGGCGCTATTGACCGGTACCAATCTTGCTAATTACGTGGGCGATGATGTACAATTTGAAATGGTTGAGGTAGTAGAGATCTATAGATATGAGCACAGGAAGCCTCTCGTCAAACCTGATCAGCTCCCTCGTCTAACAATGATGATGCGAAGATTGCATGACTGGTACTTGGAAAGCTACAGGAAGTCTGGGAACGATGTTTGATGGTGAGAATTAAAGAGGACCATGACCTCATTCAAGTCGACCTGATGCCTGTTGAATTTTTGGAATTATTTCAGTTATTCAATCAAAACGCCCTCGACAAATAACTCATGACTTGCTATTGTCTGTAAGTATTACTTCTGCAATTAAGTCTCTAGCTCAGCTCGTTCATTGCATGTATATATAATTATCCTCACTATATTATGCAGATTGAAGATCGTCGAATGCAAAAGATTACAAATCTATGACATTGGGTTCATTAGCCCAAATACTGCAAATGAATGGTCGGTAAAAAACAGAGCCAAAGATACTGAGGAAAACTTGCTAAAGGCATTCCTTCGACATCAAAACAAAAGGGAAATACTCTTCCCTTACAATTTAAAGTGAGTGTTACTATCTTGTGCATATTCGGTTTCGCTTACTCGAGGTTAAGTAATGTAATTGATGAGTTATGCGTGCGCATGTTCCACTTCATTCTGCTATCCATTAAGCTTGACGGGGGAGTTGTAACTGTTTTAGACTCGAGACATAAAGATCTCGAGGAATATGCGGACATGACTGCAATGCTCCAGAAGTAAGTTCAATCATTATCGCACCATATCGGCAACTTTCGTTCATTTCCTGATATCAAGTAATCATTTTGTTTGCCTGGCAGGGTTTGGAAAAGGTTCACCGGAATGGTTCCGGGTCTAGAGAAGAAGGCGCCGCGATTTACACACCCCAAAGTAAGTAGTACTAGCTAGTTCCGCACATCTCTCATTGATTCTAGTTTCATCAATACCATTATCATGCTTGATTATCAGTTTGATTGAACTCTATTCTCGTAAAGTGTTTGTGGCAGGAAGGTGAGAATAATTTATGTGGATACTACGTTTGCGAGTTCATTCGCCACTCGACCCCTGAGCAGGGCTACCCTGACAAACAATATGAAGTACGTAAAAAAATATTCACAATTTTGTTTCTATGATCAATTGTGTTGAGTTTCATTCATATATATGTATTGACCCCCTTCTTTAAATTAGATCTGGCAGATGCGGGATGAACTCCTACCACATGATCGCGTACGAGCAATTCAAGAGGAATTGGTGGGATTCTTTCTTGACCACGTCATACATGAAAAGGGAGAATGACATACGTAAATTCAATGGGAGTTTGGTGCTTGATGATGTGAGGGGTGTTATATTGTATATATGTAGTAGCGTCGGATAGATATATGAAAACTTGTTGTTCGACCAAGCAGGGAGAAAGAGAGGTCACTTCTCTTTATATATGTTCATGACAATCTTGAGTAATTAATGGTTTCCTTCATTTGCTTACTAGATAGCGTCGAGTTCTCTCTATATGTATAGTAGCTAGCGTCAACCAAGCACGGAGAAAGAGAGGTCACTTCTCTCTATAAGCTAGCTAACACAATATGAAACCCCTAAACCCTCCAAAACCCCTACACCCCCCCTTTAAAAAAACAGCGCCTGGGAGCTGCTGACACGTGGCTGCCTTTTAGTCCCAGTTGGTGTTACCAACTGGGACTAAAGGTCCTCCTGCTGGGTGCCCCACAGCGGCCACGTGGAGCTCCTTTAGTCCCGGTTCGTAAACCAACCGGGACTAAAGGTTTTGGGCATTAGTCCCGACCATTTTGTCCCGGTTCCAGAACTGGGAGTAAAGGCCCTCTTGAACCGGGACTAGTGCCATGTTTTCTACTAGTGCTATAGGCCTCTTCACAAACTTCTCAACATATCACCAAACCGTGTAGGAGGCGGAAGCCTCCGAGAGTAATAAACTCACGGGCTCTCACTCGAACAAATCGATGCGGGGAGCTCAAACCAATGCAACAAATGCAATGCAAGGTCAAGCAACAAATGCTCAACCCACTCTCTCAATCTCATAAGATGCACTATCGAAAGTAGGAGATTGAAGAGAGGGGATGCAATGGAAGAAATCAACAAATGACTCCAAGATCTATCCACAAATCCCCCTTCACACAGAGGGGAGATAGGGGTTTGGGAGAGGTGGTATGATGCTTAAAATGATGTTTATAAAGTGTTTCAACAGCCCCCAAACCGGTGGGGAGGAAGGGCTCTTTTATAGCCAATCCCCAAAACTAGTCGTTGGGGCTCCAACGGGCACTTTCTGGACACCCCGTGCCCACGGGGTACCCAGAAACAGGCTGCATCAGCCCACTAAAACATGCACAACTTTGTCATATGAACTCTGAATTCGATAATCTTGGGCTCTTTTTAAAGCTATGGAAAAGCCCAAGGTCCTCACATAGAGAACCACCGAAGATCAACAATAAAGCATTATGCAAATTATGCAAAGGTTTGATCTCTCTACTTGCGACGTGATCAAGCTATACGCCTGAAAGTCCCTCTTGATAGTACGGCTATCAAACATAATCCGGTCTCCCTCCAAGCACCATGAGGCCGGCAAAACTAGGGAAACCTAGCCAAGTTATACCTTTGCCTTGAATATTCCACGTGAGCTTGATGTTGATTTTAATGTTTGCCTCAAGTTGGAATCCTTTTCTTGTCCACAATCACTTGGTGAAGATACTCGAAATGCTTCCTCATATTGCAATGAGGGAAGCCTTAACTTAAGCCCATCTTCACATGGACATTATCATGATGTGGACCACAAGATTCAAAGCATATAACCTCCGGCTTCTCATCTTGCACTTGGACTCCTCGAACCCGATGACCACCACCACTTGATGTCATCCACACATAGGCTACTTGAAATCTTTCCTTTTGATGCAAGCCCATGAGAAACACCTAACCCACATATACATAGCAAGGGTTAGGTAACAAAGCACAATTCACAATTACTTACCATACCACTAGATCACTTGATCCACATGGTACAAAGATTGCACTTTGTGAGTTGACCATCTAGATAATCTTCGAGCTTCATCTTGGTCAACCAACATCTTTACTCCATGCCCCATCTTGGTTTAGTGAAAGCCACAATGAACTCTTCATTTCCCTTCATTGCTTCAAGACTATATCACCAAAGACTCTTCCATGACCATATTAAGTTTCACTATGAATATCATCTTGGTCACCACATTCTCTCCTAAAACTCCATCGTAATCTTTTGAGAGGCACAATGAATTATTCACTCTAGTTGCTTGCTTCAAGACTTGATCAACCTAAACCCAACATATGACCTCACCATGAGCTTGTCTTGAAACCATAACTTGAATTCTTTTCTCAAGCCCTTGATCCTTAAAAGCCCAAATATGTTAATCTTTGAGATCTTCCAGTGAACTCGACCTTGAAAATTTTTGGTTGGACATGGAAATCAATCTTGATGGATTCAGTGAGGGCCCCGAAGACCAACTTGAAACCTCACTGAACACTCGACCTGTGCGCATGGTACAAGCCCGTGAGCACGGGATATCCAGAGAAGGATACCATGAGGACTTCTTCAGGTGCTTTGATGGCATTCTTCACAAAATGACCCAATGCACTTCAAGCATCACTATGGAACATATCTTCATATAAGATTCAGTACACTTGATGCTCCATAGGAATTGTCATTTAATACCAAGCTTAGAGCAAATTTATCTTTATATATATGGACTTCATCCTTGATTCCATCTAGTGTCCTTGATGCAGATTCTATGGACAATACCTTCAAATATATCTTAGTGAAAACATTAGTCCATAGAGATTGTCATTAATTACCAAAACCATACATAGAGGCTACATGCCCTTTCACAACCTCACATAGTGATATCCAAATTGCTTCACTTACGGGTAAGACTCACGGCAACTGTCCTACGGACATGTGTGCCAGGGCCTAATTCATCCACCCCCTGAATTTTAGGGGTGGGGCCCTCCTTCTCCCAATCTTATGATGACAACTCTTTCCGTAACTTTAAATCTATAAACAATTGCCTGTAAGTGTAGCATTGCTCCAGTGATATTCCGGGGTGGGGATTAGCGAGGGATGGGGCAGGTCAGTAGCCCAATTCCACCATTCACTATGCAGGTGTATGTTTTTTTGGGCATTGTAAATTCGTAGTCACAAAATGCTGATAAGAAGGAGGATTGTGTATGAAAACTTTTTTCAGGAGAAGTATGAAACACCATCCCGCAGTAGCATATTGCATAGCTCAAGTGTAAAGTAAATTTTCTGGTTATTTGTGGTAGTTGTACGATGAACTGTAACAACATGTTCCACATAGTGAATTGCAAGGAACCACAACTTTCAATGGAAACAATCACAACTTACCACAATTTTTGGGTGTTTTCTCGTGGACCCCACAAATTCAATGTCAACAAATACCTTAATACCCCAAACTCTCATTTGATCAAAAATCTAACATGTGGGCGCCACCTAGCAGACATCATGTGGCATTGTTGAGCCACCAATGTCTGGCCTGAGTTATGTGGTCGAAACGGACTAGGCACAACTCACTATCTTATACGTTCTGGCCTGCCTCCAACCAAAGGGTCGTCCTGGCGCTTATAGATAATTTGGTTTGTGTCCCAGTGACGTCTACCTTGGCCTAGAGTCTCCATGGAGGTTGCCTCAAATTTGTGGAGTTGATGGCTTGAAAAGTCTAGAATTGCCTCGCTTGGAGTAGCATGTAGGTGGTTAGCTTAGATAGAAGAGTCAATGAAGTGGTTAGCAAATCCAAGAGTTAGAATTTTAGTATGTGGCGGTTTGCAAATTCCATGTGTTAGAATATTAGTATGTGGTTAACGACAACGGTTTCCTGGGGTTGTAAGTACAAAAATTATTCTCATAGCCTAGACATTAGAACTCCAGCTAATGACGAGATTTATGGGCTTGTGGATTGAATTTTTAAACCTACTCATTCTCAAGCTAGGCCAACAAACAAACACCCTTTCTCCTATAGTACCTGACAACAAAATACTTAGAGACTAAACCCATGTAAAGCCACATTTTTTTGCCCAGGTATGCAACCCTCGATAACCAAACTACCGAATTCCACTGCCGACGTCAACTCATAAGCCGACACATGTTGAAGTGCCCGAAAATTACTCTCTAGGATTTAAAATTTTATAAGAATGTAAACACAATTCTTGTCGAGTCATTTTTTACAACCTTTTGTGGGTTTTACCATGAATTGGTAACACATGAGGTTTTCATGGCACTAGAAGTCTCCTTCAATTAATGCCATGAGGACACACGTACAATACCACATTTGTCCTCCTGCGAACCACGAGAGCACATGACTGAAGTTTGAAGGTGACACCCCTCTCTCTTTCGTACAATGCTACAAAAGCGGTTGATTCGTGGGATCCAAACAAATAATAGAACTTTTTTCAAGACAATAACGAAAAAGATGGTTCCATGTATACACGAACTTGGACCATGGCGTGCCTGTAATACATGTGGAGTGCGTCGTGTGATTGCAAAGGATGAATTGACATCCATTGTTTTTAGCTCCTTTGTTGCTTTCTTTCTCCTTCCTTTGATTCTTTGATGATAGTAGACCAGCATGGAAACATGTAACTCGTACTGTAAAGTATAATTTTGAAGTAAAAAAAAGTATAATTTTGAAGCGACGCCAGCCAAAAATACAACTCATTGCATTGTATGTTCTCGTCTACCTGCAACTAGCGGGCCGTCCTGCACTTAGATCTTGTTAGGTTTGTGTCCCTGTGATGTCTTGCCTGGCCTGGAATCAGGGAAATGGTTAGCCTAGCCCAGGCATTAGAATTCCAATACCTGGCTAGCGACGATAGTTGCTTGGGATTGTAAGTATGAAAATTACTCTTTGTAGATGGACCTGTCAATTGCCTTTTTAAACTTAAATTCTCCTGGCCGCAAACCAAATGCCCTTTCTCCTATGTTGTCTGACAAGGCAATAAATTACCTGGAAACCAAGTCCAAGTCTGGTCGCAAACCAAATGCCCTTTCTGCCATGTTGTCTAACAAGGCAAGAAATTACCTAAAAGCCAAGTCCAAGTCGGGAAACATTTTTCCTCGGGCCCATAGTCTTAGAAACAACCAGTCTAGTCAGTTGTAAACCCCGTCAACTCAAAAGGCGAGATTCGTGTCCGGCAATTACTCTCCGAGATTTTTTTTCCAAACCATGCAAGAGATTTGCATGTACTTATTATATAGAAAGGATGAGTACAATGTAAAAAATGGCGCCAAATGGCACGATCTAAAGGCAAAACCACAAATAAACAAATGACCTAAGGATCTATGGCACAAGAGTGAACAATAGCCAACCAAGCAAGAACTAGTAGGAACAAGAAGAAATCATAGACCATACACGAAGGAGTTATCGGCATCCGATAGCAACGACCACAATAGCAGAAGCGCAAGCCCTCATATATGGCATCCGCCATCAGCCTGAAGTGAACCATACTTGCATGAGCATGGACAACAAGTCACCAACACAGAGACGACCGCAACATCACAACGAGCATAACACAAGCGCGGGGAGAAGATGACCGTAGGGACGGCGTGCGGCCAACCAAAACACGCACCACCGAAACGACCAAAGGTACAACTAGACCGACAAACCCTAGCACAACCGAGGGACGCCGGAGCACCAGATTGTAAACACATCTCTCATCGATTCACTCAGCTTTTTTCTCAAATCTGTTTGCCAAACTTTTCAAGGGTGTTACCATGCGTTGGTAGCATGGGTAGCACACGACACGAGGTTCCCATGGCACTAGAAGTCTTCTCCCATTAATTCCATGGCGACATACATGTCGACGAGAGCACATCACCGGAGCCTGGAGGCTGACACCCCTCTCTCTTTCGTATGACGCCACAAACGCGGCTGATTCGCAAGAGCCAATCAAATAACAGAACCGAATTATTTTGTTCGAGACAATAACGGAACAGATGGTTCCATGTCTACAGGAACCTGGACCATGGCGTGCCTGTCATACATGTGGAGTACGTCGGACGATTGTCGATTGGAGAGGCTGAATTGACATCAAATTGTCTTTAGCTCCTTTGTTGCTTTTTGTGTCCCTCCTTTGATTCTTGGCTGATACCAGCCGACCAACATGGCAACATGTAACACGTACTGTGATTCTGTGAAGTATATTCTGAAGCAAGCGACGCCGGCCAAAAATCCTCCGCAAAGCACAACCGGCCGTGACAATGCTCTTTCCGCCCTCTAATTAAGCAGAGTTTAACTACAGGTAGCTGTCAAAAAAAAGAGTTTAACTACAGGTTAAAAAGAAATTGACTTATTACTAGAAGCACAGGCCGATATTGCAGCTCGAAGATGGACCGGAAATCTTGAGGTCTTGCTAAAACATTCCAAAATATAGGTACATGAATAGGTATACTTCCAGGCATCCTCAACATTATACCCGATATACTACAGGTGTTGCTTTGCCGCATCTACTTTTCTTCCAGGCAAATGGCCAATTTTACATTATTTCCACAAACTTGTACAGCCTATATATGATTCACACCAAAACCAAAAAAAAGCAGAAGAAAAAAACCCACACCACAAACGAAAAGGAAACTCCCAGCATAGGGAGGAACTTACAAACCCCAGCTTGTGGGAAAAGTGGCGCCACCAGAGCTTTTGAAGTGGAACCGAACAAACCCAGAGCGCATGGCCTGGATGGCGATATCCACCAACGCGATCAAAATAAACGCAATGACAAACAGAATGAACAGGATGTAGGGCCTCTTGCTCCACCGTCCAATCATGCCCAGTGCAAACGGGTAGATCAGCACCAGAATCCACGCGTTGAACACCAGCCCAAGTCCTGCATCTGCCATCTGCATCAGTGACCATCCTCCCACTATCGCCTTGCCTATCGACGCGCCAATGGCACAAACATTCACCGCTATCACCACCATGGTAGGGATCAGCATCGGAGCCCACTGCACGGCATACAGTTCAGCAAACTTGTCGCTGGTACTGCTTGCTACCTGTTTCGCCGTAAGCTTGAAGGAAACACCCTTCAGGCCAAACAACTTCAGCACTATGTGAAATACTGCTGTAGGGTACACGGCTGTTGCACCAATAATGTAGAACTGCTCGTTGCGGATCCAGTCCAGCAGCGTGAGCCCAGCCCACTTGATCTCAACCATACCGATTAACTCGGTCAGGGCAATGACGATGACGAGGTACAATACATATGTGGGAAATGGCTTCTGTATGTAGAATTGCCCACGGAAGATCCATATCACCGGGAAGAGGAGATAGAACACAAGAAAGACAGATGAAACTGGGTAGGCTGTCATGTTGGCATAGGCAATTCTCTGCATTGGGTGGAGGCGGCGACCAGCCAGGAGTGGGCAGTTGCGCGAGAAGAACATCTCAAGGGAGCCCCCCGACCAGCGCAAGATCTGGTAGAGCCGCTCAGTGAGGTTGATTGGCGCGGTGCCGGCGAATGCATCTGGCTCCATGCGGCAGTACATGGATCGCCACCCATTCCGGTGCAGCCGGAAGCCGGTCACCACATCCTCGGTTGCAATGTTGTACACCCAACCAACGTCGCTGCCCCATTCAGTCCCGTCCTCATATGCACATGTCATGACATGAGCTAAGTCAGCCATGACAGACTCTTCAAGTGCCGGCGGCGACATGATGGAGCGTTCTTGGTCTGCTGCTGGCAGTATTGAGCTGATGAATGACGCTGAACTGCCAAACTTGGTGGAGCTGTCCACGATCTTGACGTCATCAGGTCTCCAGCGAGGTGGGTCAACACCGTAAAGTGCGACACGGCGGAACATGCAACCAGTGCCAACATAAGACGGCCCTTGGATGCCATTGAGGCCGAGCAAGGTGGCGTCAAAGAAGACACGATTGTGATTGCAGTACCTATCTGTGGGATCAACATCATCGAAGCGTTGAGGAAACTGGACAAAGGCAGTATTGTCACCTTCACGGCGATCGAGCATGAAACATATGCCAGCACGGAAGGCTTTCGAGTTGTTGACGTAGTGGTCACCATCAAAGTTGATGATGAAGGGAGCATTGGTCAGGAGGGCAGAGACTCGCAACTGTACGTTCATGGCACCTGCCTTCTTTTGATGATCACAGCTTGGACTCTTCTCACGGGAGATGTAAACAAGCATTGGGAGGCGCACATCAACCGCACTGAAGTCTAGAGGACTGTTGGTGCTTGCTCCTAGACCAAGTTCTGGTTCATAACTTGGATGTTTCAACATAACCTATTGAAGAAACATTGCAGTTTGAAATAAATAAGCACTCATGTATGATTCTAGTCATAAAAAAATTGTAGTAAAAAAATTAAAAGTAAGTGAAAATGTATACCTTAACGATTCCAACATGTTGTCCTTTCTTATGGTTTTCAGCTGGGTCAATCCATGTGCCTGGCCACTGTGTCCCATCTGCCATCCAAGTTGCCTTTGCACCTTCTTTGGCAGCAGCATGATTGTACACATCTGACCGCTTGGGAATAAGGGTAAAAAGTGCATCTAACCGCTCCTTGAACTCATCATACTCTCTACACATGTGTCTGCGGTCGTTGACAAAGTCTTGTGGTGCATTTCCAGTGTATGGGCGTGTATTCAAAGAAAAATAGCTCTCAGGGGCCCTTGGCTCAATGGAATGTTTTCGGCAAAAGGGAACCCATAATGCAGCAAATTTTGCAGTCTCAAGCAAACCATCATAATGGATTATTGACCCACCATCATCTGAGAGGTAGCAAGCATGCTTGTCAACTGGATAGTCTGCAGCAAGGATGGATATGATGGAGTTCATAGTGTATATCATAGGTTCATTAATGGGATCAACGGTGTTGATGAAGACATCAAGGCAAGGAAGGTTGGAGTTGCCGTCAGGGAGATCAAACTGCTGTTCCAAGAGGGCAAGGTTGGGGACACGCTTGACAGGATTGAGCTTTGCAACTTGGTTTAGCAACCAAGTGACGCCAAACCAAAGATCCCCAACCATCGATATCCACCAGAGCCACATGCCATCAGCGTATGGGTGTCTGACACGCCATACGAAAAATAGGACGATAGCAACCAATCTGATCAAGCTCAGCAACCTGTTATACAGAAAGAAGAACAATTAACTAAAAGATCAACTCACGGATATAGCTTGAGGAAATAATACCCGATACTGAGGCTTAGCACAAGGACAAGAATCTCTAGCATAACAAAGAAACTTGCAGGATGTAAATGTACGAGTAGTGCGAAGTGTGAACAATACCAAGATGAAATGCAAAATTACAAAGACACATCACCTTCCAGTCCAGGAAAAATAACAATTAACAATCACTATAGCATGTTAGTAGAGAAGTGTAAAACTAAAATTACAGAAGCATTTTGATGATGAGCATTCTTATAGACTTTCTCATGGCCACCATCTATAAGTGGTGGCTGAACCATATCTGACATATCAGCTAGTCCTGCCAACATATTTTTAAAATCGCAACCACTATAACAATGGAGTTCCACGTGGAAGTCCTTATCAATAATAATATATTTCTGACTAAGCTCAGATTCAATCAGGTTGCTAAAACCACCCTATTGATCAATGATCTCTGACAGACAGTTGACCTTAATATGATAGTTTTAGTATTTGCTGTCGCTGCTGTCCCAGATTACTATAGTTTAAGTAATTTGCACATCAAAGAAACCTTCAATCTGCATTGTCAGAGTTCGATGGCACAGTGAGCGTAACAGAATTCAGTGGTAATGCAGGGTCCTTACATGGGAGGCGCAGTGAACACAACGAGGCGCCATGGAGAAAGGGCGAACGGAACTCGCGTCGAGAGGAAGCGGCGGATCGACGCCCTCCGGCCACCAGTGCACGACAGCGCGGCGAGCTGCAGAGCCGGGAGAGGGTTGCCGTGCAAGACGGCGAGGGCTGGGATCAGATAGCGCAAGTCGAGGGGTGGGGTGGAGGCTTAGCCGGCCCATGGAAGGGGCAGGCAGGGGCACGTCGCCCATCGCCGCCGCCTCCACCGCTGCCGTCGCCGTACCGTGGGTTTGGACGGGGAGAATGTGTGTCTGTGTGTGGCTTTTTTTTTTTTGAGTGCTATGTGTGGCTGGGGGCAGCTTTGGCGTCCCCTCGCCATAGAGCGCGCAAAGTCGGCCGGCCCAGTGGCGTTAGTTTGTTACCAGTTCGTTCCTTTTTTAATTTACTTATATTTTAACATATTTTATTTAAATACATACATTCAGAAAATGAGTTCAGTTAAAATTTCACAAGTGTTCATCGCGCATTTAAAATAAAGTCTAAATGCTATAAAATGCCGGCGCCACTTTTTAAAAATATTGATAGCATTCACAAAAAAAGTTTCATCACATTCTAAAATATGATTGTGATATTTTTTAAATTTTTTTCATTTTATAATTATTTTTTAAAACTATAAAAACACTCATGATACTTAAAATTGTGCACTCGTCTCAAAAAATATTAATGAATTTTATTTTAAATGTTTATACAATGTAAATAAATTCACATAATTGAAAAAATAATACTTATAGTTCAAAAAATGTTCGTGGCATTTAATGTTTTTGATACAATGTAATAAAATAATTGTTTACTTTTAGTAAAAAAAATCGTACCATTCCAAAATGTATTTATAAAAAGTTCAAACATGTTTTTAGAAAAAATATACATCATGTATTTCAAAAATGTTCAACGTGTATAATTTTTTATGAGAAACCAAAGAAAAATGAAGAAATGAACATAACCAAATGGACACGTATTTAAAACCTAAAGAAACCAAACAAAGAAATGAAAACAAATATCTAGCATTCGTTACTAGGCCGGCCCGTTCATTGCACACTGTAGGTGAGACGTGCATATATCTCGTGGTAAGCAAGAATATGGGAGCAACTAGTTAACGGGTACCCCTTCGGAAGCTCACGCGGAGGTCATTGTTTGGGCCATGGGATTGCGCCAAGTGGTGCGGCTAGCCACCGCCACCGGTCGTGCACTGCACAGTGTCAGGATGTTTGTTTTTTTGGTTTTCCTTAAGTTTTCATGCAAAAAAGTCTCATTTTTTAGAAGCCGGGCTTTTCCGTAAAAAGCACAGTTGTGCTTCTCCAAAAAATAGTACCGGTTAAGAAAAAAAAGAGCGCACGTTACTCCCACAAGCAATAAAAAGGAAGAAAAGGAGAGCGTGCGTTAAGCGTTGCACAATGCTCACGCATTATACAGAACGCATATGAAAAATCCGAGGGAGCATTCGTGTGATAGCCTGTATTAGTGGGCACCGAGCACGCGAAAAGAAGTGTGCAAGTAATAGACTAGGCGATCCATCAAATGATCAAACACACTTAAGACTGAGGGGAAAAAATTCAACATGTATATTTTTTATGAAAAACAAAGAAATGAACATAATAAAATGAACACGTATTCGAAACCTAAATAAACCGAACGAAGAAATGAAAAAAAAATATATAGCATTCCTTACTAGGCCGGCCCATTTATTTCACACTGTAGGCGAGAGGTGCATATATCTCGGCGAGATATATGGGAGCAACTAGTTAATGGGTAACCCTGTCGGAGACTCACGCAGAGGTCACTGTTTGGACCATGGGATTGCGCCAAGTGGTGCGGCCAGCCAGCGCCACCTGTCATGCAGTGCGCAACGTCGGGATTTTCGGTGTTTTCATGGTTTTTCCTAAGTTTTGATGAAAAAGAAGGGCTTTTCCGTGAGAATCATAGTTGTGCTTCTCCGAAAGAAAAACTACTGTGCTTGTGTAAAGAAAACAGACAGCACGCGTTACTCCCTCAAGAAATAAAAAAGAAAGAAAAGAAGAGCGTGCGTCAAGCGCTGCACAATGTTCACGCATTATACAGAACGCATATGAAAATTCCGTGGGAGCATTCGTGTCATAGCCTGTATTAGTGGGCACCGAGCACGCGAAAGGAACCGTGCAAGCAATAGACTACGCGATCCATCTAATGATCAAGCGCACTTAGCCTTAGAGGCGAAGGGCCAGCAGCTGAGCACTATGAGCATCCGTATGTGCGAGTCTTGCATTCCCATTTGCAGCAGGCTGGGAGTGCTTTCAGTCGGCAAAGCACCAACTGTCTAACAAAATGTTTCAATGAAACCCAGCCAGCTAGCAAAGATTCTTTTCTACGTACTACGTGTATACGAGCGTGGTGCATTTTTTGATAAAGAAAATATATTAATATCAAGACGATACCGAATGCACCTAGCCTCTGCAACAACATAATGTTTAGATTAACTCTAAACATCAAGGATGCACACAGCCAAAAAAACAAAAGAAGAAGAAAATACAAAACAAAGACCTCGCTGAAGCAAATAGAGATTCACAGCAGCAAGAGCACGAAGAGTGGTGATGACATGTAGACTTCGAAGAAGGTTCTCCAAAATGACGCCTTCAAAAAAGTAATAGTGTACAAACACCGTCGTCGTCCGGTCAAACGAGCGTGGTGCATGGAGCGCCCTTTGGACATCCACGTCATACTGAAATGCCAAATTTGACACATAGCTATCAAGAGGCATCGGTGTCAAACTTGGTAGTAGTTTTCTGTTGTTGTGTTGCAATTGCTAGTTAAGTGGTCTCTGGATTGACATAAAATCAACATCAAAAGCTATGCTTCACTCCTGCTAGCCCTTCTTCTATGCAGCAACAACCCCAAGATCGTCCGAACTAAGCGTAACTTAGATAATTACATTCTCTATGATGGTACCCGCAGCCCATCAGAATTTAAGTTATAAACTTGCACGGGTAGGTCGCATATTTTTTGGACTTATTTTGGGCTTACTGACGATGTTCTTACAACGTGCTATTCTTAAAAAGTAGAAAAAAAAGACTCTAGATTGCATTTTATTTAGCTAAAGGAACTTGCCATAGGAGCATCTAGTTCTTGTGATTCCCATTTTCTTGATTTCGTAATGTTATTTTATTACAGAGTGCGACGCTGGCCCCAAAGCCTAGATAGCGAATGTGGCATGCCTATTAGAGTATTAGGCCTATGATGTGGAAACCCTTATGTAGTTTTTTTTCTCCCCCGTTTACATAATTGTGCATAAAATTTTCATGCTTGTAGAAAAACAAAACCAACTTAAACAAGATGACCCCTAACCTTTAAAAGATGAGTAAAATAACATTGAGCCACGTCTTTGATGTGTCTATCGTCATATCGATAACAAATAGGAGACTCTGAAACTAGGGGTGGATTAACGACTAGCTCAGCTTGTTAATGATCGGCTTGTGATCATTAAGACTTGGATCATTAAGCTCATTTTTCTTAATGATTTAATTGCAAAGATTGCTCGGTACATTAAAAGCTCAGGGATGCTCGCGAGCACTCATTACAGCACATCACAGGTACTACAAGTAGCATGTCATGTCAACAATAGCTTAACATATCCCCCGCAAAAAAAACAGTAGCTTAACATATAATATAAACAATCCCATTGCAAATGCATTAATGATTTGTCAATAGCCAACAAGGCAACATAATAGTGTAACAAAGATGCATAAGTCCAAGCATAGGAGGCATGTGGGCTAGATTTGTGAGGTGGCCTAGATGATTGCGATTAAATGGACTAATGATAATATTAACGGGTTTGACGAGCTGCTTGTGAAACTCGACTTCAAGTCATTAAGCTCTTTAGTTTAATAAGCTGAAATGAGCACACGTTGAAACTAGTCGAGAAAACAAGTGATAGTTTCTATCTTTGAGCTTTTTGTCCATCCGTAGTTGAAACCCGCCTTCATTGAAGGCAAACATTCAGTGTAGGACCGCAGCGACGCAAGTGAACTTTTGGCGTACAAGCACACTCACCAGAGAAAGTGACATTGAAAAGGTTTTATCATAACATAAACAATTCATAATTTAGGGCGGCCAATTATGAACTGTTTTATATGGAGTACATGGTTAATTTTAGTTTTATACATGAATACCCGGGCTGCGGTTGATCGACCACGATTTAACCTTTTGGCGAAAAACACTTCAAATTTGATGTCATGTGTATCTCAACAAAATGAATGCTCTCTGATGATAACCTTATGACGCAGTATTCCGTTTCTCACAAGAAAAGATACACTGTCAAATGCAACATGACACTGCCACCTCAGAGTGCGACTGCATGCCCCATACCATTTTTTTATGGCGCGACCCATTACCAACTAAGCTGACACAAGTAAATCGTGATCGATCAACCGCATTATGGGCGATTACCTCTTGCCGCAGTGGTATATACACAAGTGCCATAAATTAGAAGGTGGTTTTTTAACATTTCGAAAAATAAATCGCGTGAAATGTTGAGTGTTAATAAAGATATAGCGCACCTGTAGGGATGCAGGAGGATGCCCTTGACTTTGAACGTCCGGTACAGCAGCGGCCGCCGGCCGTCCTCGCCGCCGTCCGCTATGGCCGCCGCCATCTCCCCCTCGTCGGCGGCCACCCAGTACTTGTCCTTCGGGCTGATCTTCTTCGCCACCTTGCTGCCGCCGTTCGCCTGCAGTACTGGCGTCTCTCTGTCGGCGACGCCGGCCTTGTGCCCATTGCCGGTGCCGTTCTCGAGCGCCAGCGCCTGGTCCGCGACGCCGGCGCCATTGCTCGCATGACCGGCCCCGTCGGCTGCCGCCAAAGAACCCATGTCCCAAGATTCCTAGCTATGCACAGTAGCTAGCTACACTCGATCGTGCTTACATATGCTAGCTTTAACTGGCTGTGTGAGATGAGATCACCGGGCGGACAGCAGCTGAGCGAGTGTGTATATGGTGCACGAGCTACGGGAGTGGGAGTGCGCAGCGAGACGTACACCGGTACCGGACTGTCGGCTGCGTTCGTGGGATCGGAAGGCGGGTCACTCGGGAGGGAATACGGTTCTACAGGGTGGATCGGCTGGGCTGCAGCTATCAACTAGCGCGCGGACGATAAACTATTATTGCCATGCGAGCCATGCCATTAAGGAATGCACCTCTAGTTTATTCACCAGCAGCTAGGCGATGGGATCCGGTCTTCCCTCTTGAGGAGCTAACGGTACGAATCGGCGAGTTTTGCGCGCGCGCGGTTGGCACTCACTGCAGCGAAGCATAACAATGACAGAGCTCGTAAGTCTTCACCGCGCGCCAAGATAATTAACAATGCCACACGTGCCAATAAGGAATGCAGCGTGTTTAAGTATTAGCACCGGAGATGAGATCCGCCCTGTTAGTGGACTTCCGCTTCAGGAGAAACGGTGCAAATATTCAGCGCTTAGCTTAGCAGTATAAGCTAGATCTAGGACCTTGATGAGCGGCCGCCGATCGAGATGCCCGGCCTTCTGAACAGTAATTAGAAGCTTTCCAATTCTGGGTAACTTCGTGCGTTCAACATGTCCAGTTGTCTCACCTTTCTTCCTTCTATAATGAAAAGGCACATAAAAAAAAAGAACATGCCCAGTAGCCTTCAGTGTTCCCATCATATCGATAGCATCACGTAGTCTAATTTGTACAAACTTCATTGTATTTTTTTATGAAATTATTGATGAAATTGGGATTAGCTGAAAAAAGGATGGGCCTATTTATTCAACTATCATGGCATTAATACAAGTCCACAACAAATGCTTTGCTTGTTACTTTTCGAGGGTGAGCGTCTCCAAGAGTTTGTGAGAGCAAGCAAATCATATACTCTACCTCTTAATGAGGCTTTCTGGTGCAAGCCATGGTGGAATAGATTGATTGCCCTCAATGCACGATGCAATCGAGACCCCTTTGATCTCAAAATCATTTTGTCTGAAGTCTCCATTAATGTGGAGTATCAAGTATGATACCGCAAACTATATGAACCACGAAAAAAACATCATCGAGCAACCTTTACTTTCTTGCAAGTTACTTTATTCCACTGCCATACTATTTCTAAACCTCAGTCTGAAGCTAAGAACTCTTCCAATGCTTTGACTGTCCCTGACACTGCTATGGACCCAAGAGGAATGTGCCACGTCATGGCAGAGCTCTTGCACCTCTAGATTCATTAAATCTTCGGAGAAGCGCTCGTGCCAACAAGTATGATGGTTTTCGGGTGACACGGCCATCTGACACGTACATGCTCCTACAAGTCCAAGGTGAAGCCACGCCACACTCCTCCAGCTCCAGCATCAAGCTCCTCCTCTACTCAAATTGTTGCAATGAATGATGAAGGTGATATTCCCCCACTCACTACCATACCCGAGATGCAAGCTGATGGTAGTCATCTGTGTGCCATCCCTGAAGCAGAGCTCACTGTAGAAGCTCTGAATGAAGAAGTGACTGACCCGTCTTCAAGTGTTGTCAATGTGGAAGAGCTCACCACTGAAGCTCTGAATGAAGAAGAGACTGGATTGTCTTCTTCGGCTTAAACTTTTACTTATCTCTATTATGGTTTTGCTGCAAAGTTGGAACTTGTTATGCTGGAATGCTCGTGGACTTAATTCGGCTGATAAACCACTAGCTTTATCCAATGCTATTACCTCTAGTGGGTGCTCTATTATTTGCTTGCAAGAAACTAAAATGCCGATGATTGATGTTATGATGATTAAATCTTTATGCCCTAGACGCTTTGATAAATTTGCTTTCATCCCATCGCAAGGTGCCTCTGGGGCATCGTAACCATATGGAATAGTTCTCTTTTTGATGGAGATGTAATCGGATCATAACCCTTTGCTTTGGGTGTTAATTTCACTTCCAAACAACCGGCTCATTCATGGACTTTACTAAACATATATGGGCCATGTTAGGGTAAGGATAGAATTAGATTTACCAACTGGCTCTTCAATTGGATAGCAGAGTTGTCGGTAGCCGGCATTAGGTAAAAGGAAAAGCTCTATAAAAGTGAAGAAATGAAATCGCTTGACGTTCCCAACACTCAAGACTGGCTCATCTTGGGTGATTTTAACTACATGCGCTCCCCTGATAATTGTAACAAGCCGGGAGGTGATGCTTCTGACATGTTCACTTCAAAGATTTCATTAGAGAACAACAGTTGATTGAGATCCCCATCAAAGGACGCCAATACACCTGGAGTAATATGCAACAAGATCCACTACTCGAACAACTAGACTAGTTCTTTACCACACTTAATTGGACAACTTCCTTTCCCAATACCTTGGTTAAACCTCTTGGCCGCCCGGTGTCAGATCATGTCCCATGCACGGTAGTTATTGAAACCAATATCCCCAAGAGCAAATTGTTCTGATTTGAAACGCACTGGATTGCACACCCTGGCTTCATGGATGTGGTCGTTGCAGCTTGGATTAGGCCTATCAAATTTTACAAGAATAGTAATGCTGCCTACACCATCTGCCAAAAGCTCAAATAGGTCCGACAAGCTCTTTCTCACTGGAGCAAAAAGATCTCGCAGCTCTCAATTGCTATTGGGAATACAAACAAAGGAATCTTGGGAATGGACACAACTGAAGACAAAAGGCCTCTCTCTGTTCCTGAATCCAACTATCGTAAGATACTGAAGAAACATCCACTACGGCTTCTTAACTATCAGGAACTATATTGGAAGAAGCATTGTACCATCTGGTGGATCTATTTCGGTGATCAAAAAACAAAAAAAATCCAGTCAATAGCAATGGAAAGATAATGAAAGAATTGCATTGCATCCCTTTGAGCTGATGATGGCATATCCGTAGATGATCACGCCGAAAAGGAATCCATCTTGTTTAACTCCTTCAGAAAAAGACTTGGCACCTCCAATAGACGATGTGCACTTTTATCTATAGGCACTCATTCAACCCAACACCCAACTTGATCAGTTAACTATTCCCTTTACCGCAAAAGAAATTGATGAGGTCATTCAAGAAATGCCGGTGGACCGTGCTTCAGGTCCCGACAGCTTTAATGGAGCTTTTTTGAAGGCATGTTGGCCCATCATCAAACATGAGTTCTACAAGTTGTGCTCTGAATTTCATGATGGGACACTCAACCTGGAAAGCCTCAACTATGGATATATTGCCCTCTTCCCCAAAACTGCATCACCTGAATGTGACACCCAAAATTTTATTTGGCCTTTTCAAAAAATTTATTTGACTTGAGGGAGGTGATTTAAATTTTTCTTCAAAAGAACCCTCCCTTTCAAAATATTTTCTTTATGGCAAGACTTTTATTTGGTTTCACCCAAGACTTGATTTTGGTCTTGGAGGTTCTTTCTTTTTATTTGGACTCAAACCAAAATGCTTTTCACTTGGGAAAAATGTCTTTTGAAAAATTTCTTTGAAAATGCCCTATGGCTTTTGGAATGATCCTTTTCCACTTTCAACAAATCTCTCTTGCCATGACCTTAGTGCAAAACCACCCTCATAAGCCTTTCCTCATCTTTGGATCCTGATGTACTTCAAATCCAGCAAGTTGAACCTCTCCATATAAATTTTTCCATTTATTTTCTTATCAAAAACAATTTCTGCCTTCTATTCTAGCTCTTGGAGATTTACAAAGGAGCTACTATTTCTGTTTTGATTTTTGCCCCCAAGCCAATTTCCCTAGCTAGTCCTTTGAACCTTCAACCAAGATCCATGAAGATCCACTGGTCTCCAGTTCAAATTTTTCAAACTATACTTGCTGCAAGTTTGGACCAGATTTGCCAAATTTGATGGAATTCATTCAAATCCTTCTCCAAAAATTCAGAGAAAAATCAGGCAGTCTCTGGGTGCATTGAAAGGTCACCTCACCAAGTCCCAGCTGCAGGAAAAAATTTCTCCATACCAAATCATTTCATCGAACACCTGCTGGACACTGTTTCTCTAAGGTTCAGTCAAGTTCAGTTAACAGTGTCTGAACTACTGTCGTTTCTTCAGTGTCCGTAGTCGATCTCGCCAGTGCCTCGGCGTCGCCGTGTTCCCTGTCCCCTCCCCCCTTGTCCTCTGCACCGCACGAGCGCCTGGATGCTTGCGGGCGTCGGCGACGAGCAGGAGGAGGTGCGCCGCCCCATGACCGACGCCAGCGGCGGCTTTGCGGCCGCCAGGAAGAAGCACAGCGTAGACGGCGCTGACCAGCGCCGCCCAAGCCACCGGAGGCCGCCGCGTGGTCTTCCACTCCCCCGTGCGCGCTGCCACCCTCGTCGTGAACCGCTAGGCACGGAGCGCGCTCTCTGCCGCCGCCGTGCCAGTACGGCGACCCCGACGAAGACTGACGCCATTACGCCATGCCCGACCGAGTTTAGCAGTGGAACGGGACCAGTAACTCTCACTGATGCTGCCTGGCCACCTAAACCCTCTGCCAAGCCACTGCCTCGCCATAATCGCTCGCCGGAGATTCTCCGTTCACGGCCACCCCCTCAAGCCGCCTATAAATAGCGGCCCCGAGCTCCAGCTAGTACCCACACCACCTCTGCACTCCACCAAGACCCCGCCTAGCCACTGGGAGAGCCCCGAGGGAGTCTCCTTCCTCAACTCCGGCCGCCGCGACCCGCCACGGGATCCAGCTCGATTCGCTCCCGTGCGTGCACCTCTGCATCTCATCTCTTGCCAATAGCTTCCTTATGCATCCACACTCCTGACCCGCACTTCAATTCGAAGTTTGCAGCACACCACCAGAGTTTTCCACCATCGCCCGAGCCGCCGTCCGCCGGAGAAAGTGTCGCCGTCGACGTGGTGCTCTCCGACGCCCAAGTCCACCACCCACCGACGCGGAAGGACATGCTAATACTCTTGGTACACTCCGATCTCCCTGACTCGCCGTGGTTCGACGCCGGCAACCACCGCAGCCTTCGGGCGCCGGCGAGGTTTTCAAACCTGACATGTGGACCCCCCACGTCAGCCTCTCTTTCTTTCCCCGTGAACCGTTTTCTGTTGGCGCCTTCGGGCAGAGTACGTTTTCTCTTCGGGCTGACGTCTTTTACTCCGAACCGTTTTTTGCTTTCTCAGTTGAGTCCCTGGATATTTTCTGTTTCATTACAGATGAGTCCCTGGACAGAAACCCTTATAACTTTCTAATAAAAAGTGATTTTTGAGTGATTCTTTTTCTGACAGTCTTATATTTTTGTCTATTTTTTTAGGATTTATTTGGAAAAATTTTGAGACAACTTTTATGCACGCGTTGGTTTTCACGTTAGTATGCATTGTCGCTATACCGTAGGTTCCGGAAGAGGTGACGGAGCCGCGAACTTCGCCGAGCTAGACTCCGACTTCTCCGAACCAGGCAAGCATGTTTGAACCTTTGATATGATAGGTGTTTTGCATGTTTGCGTGAAAGGTTGTGCATGGCATATGAGTATCGGTGAGTATCTCGTTGCATGTGAGGCAACTACCCGTGTGTTCCAAAGTTACTGTGATCTCTGATGAGAGATGGCCTAGTCATGTGGTGACATGAAGGGCAGTAAGGCGGTACTGTTGTAGCATGCCAGCCTTACGTCATCCGATAAATTCCGACGTTAACGTGGACGGAGTCACGTTATCGTTCTCCCCCCTTCCGTGCTACCACATGTTTTCTGCCAGAATGCGGTTTAGTAAGTTGGTAACCTCTTTCCGTGTACACACCAAACAGAGGGGCCGGGATGAGGGTTCCATGGCCCTGGATTAAAGCCAGTCATCCGGTCAGGGGGCATGGGTGTTTCCGGTTGGGACCGAGAGGGGGGCACCCTTAGAGCGCGCGTATAGAAATTTGATCCCATGCTACGCGAGGTTGTAGCCTCCCCGTCTCAAGGTTTTTCTTGAACGTTGCCGAGGGTGATTCCTGGCTTCGGAATGTTAAATGGGTGTGTACTGGTTAGACGTGTTTCTTCCAAAACACCGTAAACGGAACTAGTCCCCGTGACTACTGAAATCCGTTGGCTGTGGTTAAGGTACAAACTCTGCAGAGTCAAATCCTTCCGAGTCATCGTATCCATGGTCAAGTAACATGATCAGCGTATCCATGTCTATGTCAAAACCTCGTGGTATATTTCTTTCCGGTAAGCGAGCGTGAGTAGTAAACTTGACTGAACGTTATTCCTGTGGATGGACTAACCCTGTTGTTTATCTCATGCCTGATTATTCTCTTGATATGATTTAAAATTCATGAGCTACTAAGTTATGAATATAAGCCCTTTATGTGATGTCGCTCAGACGTCCGACTGTGGCATATTTGTCTCTTACTTTCAATATAAGCCCTTTATGTGATGTCGCTCAGACGTCCGACTGTGGCATGTTTGTCTCTTACTTTCAATATAAGCCCTTTATGTGATGTCGCTCAGACGTCCGACTGTGGCATGTTTGTCTTTTACTTTCAATGTAAGCCCTTTATGTGATGTCGCTCAGACGTCCGACTGTGGCACGCACTGCCTTTTTTTTCTATTATAAGCCCTTTATGTGGTTTCGCCTTGACGCCCGACTGCGGCATTGTTATTCTTGCATTTTCCTCTCGAGGAGTCATTCAGACCCTCGTTTGGCACCCAATATTTTATTTTGGGATTTCGGGAGGACTACCGCCCGACTTCCCTTTTATTTCCTGTGCATTATTATCTATATGTCTGAGTGCACTTGTTAATCTGTTCATATGCATCATGTTACATTTGTTATATCATATGTCCGAACTGTCTTGCGAGTACTTTCATAGTACTCACCTGGCTTGTTGATTTGGCCAGATGTTGACGAAGGCGATCTCATGGATGAAGAGTTTGATAGTGAGTCCGACGCCTAGAGGAGTCCCAGTCAGTCCCGTGCGATCCTGGATATTGGTCACTTGTGTTATATACGCTTCCGCCACCCGCAATAAGTCTCCTCGAGCCTCGCCCCGACGCTCGAAGAGCTGTAGTTTTCAGGAGTCATATCACCCGCTCCGCTGTGATATTTCCACCACCGTTGTTATCATGAGTTAGTAGTTATGCCACCCTATCTGCCATTATGTTTTAATGGTGTGCATGTAATAAATTGTTGAGCAGTCTCCGCTCAACCTTGTATTATATTCAGTACTCCTGGTATTTCTCTTCTATGACCAAGATATTGTCTACCAGTGAGAAGGAATTCTTCTTTACTGGTCCGTAAAAGGGATTGGTCTCTCAATAAATATTTTATTGAAAAACCGGTCGTGACAAGCTTGGTATCAGAGCCAGGCTGACTGTAGGAAGCCACTAGGTGCGATCGCTAATCGGTTATTAGCATCTTTAGTGCTTTTTCAGCATTTTTGCAAATGTAGCTATTTTCTGTTGGTCATCATAAATTTATGACATGACTACTCAGAATTTTTGCCTACTTTTGTAGATGGCTGGCAGCAACTGCGAGACTCGAGTGTTCACGAACGTGCCCAAGGGGTTTGTCAAACTCCTCGTCTCCATCACCAAGCTCGCGATCGGGCCAGCGACTCGTCCGGAGTTCACGCTTTACCAGCACAAGCTCAGCGACGACGTGTCTATGCACCAAGCCGTGGTGCAATTCAAGGGAGGACGTTCTGCATCTCGCCACTTCCGTTTTGTGGGAAGGGCCATGCCTACGGAGAGGCATGCCATGCAGATGGCTGCCCGTGAGGCGATAGCTCGCCTTCGGGACATTCTTCCTATGTTGAAGACTCGTCGCTACCGCTACCTCCCATGCCATGTGCCATACACTTGTCACTATGCAGTCGCCTGCCATCGGGGAGAGCGAGATGAAGCCATCGAGATGGTTGTGGAGTATCTCAAGGCTCTAGAGGAGTCTTTCGACAACCTCGTGGACGATCTTGTGGCTGCCCGGATGGACTTAGTTCGGGGCGGTCCTGCCTGCAGGAAGGAGCTTCTCCACACAGCACCGCCTCTGACATTCGTCTCGTCTTCAGCCTCTTATGCACCGGCCATTTTAGCCACTGCTCGCCGTCTGCCTACCACTGAGGAGTTCGACCGAGTCATCGCTCCTACTCCAGTCAGAGCTGCACCGCCTGCCACACCCGCACTACCGCCTGTCGCACCCGCGCCATCACCGCAGCGCAGTGCTACGCGCCAGGAGCCTGCTAGAGAGGAGGTGGAGGTTGAATCTCCTGCACCGCTGAGTCTTGCCCTCGGCAAGGGAAAGGACATCGTCACCATCTCCGACTGAGAGCGCCGAGTAGCCGCGCGTTATGTCTGCTTGTATGATGTGTTTTATCTGTACGTTAGTTTGTAGTAGTTATGTACGCTGCTTTCCGCAGGAGTGTGCTGGTCAAATAACATGTCAGGATTGTGTACGCACATCCTGAGTGCTGTATCGTTGTTTGCGTTTCGCGTGTAAGATTTGTGTTGAGCAGTTCTTCTCCGTACGTAATCGTTTATGCTTTCTTGAAAAATCTTGAGGTCTTTTAAATTTTTGCCTTTCCAAGATTTCCTTGTGCCACACAGATCTTCTCATGAATTTTGCAAAATAATACCCCAGAATGGAAAAAAATGTCTCGTCCGTGGACTCGTTCCATGCCCAATCAGCCAGAAGAAGTGTATGGGACACAGACTAGCAACAACTTCACTCAGGGACAGTCCAGTCAATAGGACAGCGAAGCAGCCTTGTCTCAAGTATGCCGTCTCTTCGAACAAAGCCAGCAACAGCACCAAGAGATGATGAATCACGTCATCAATATGGGAAACCACCGTGAACCCTATCAACCACATTCCAAGTTGTCTGAATTACAGAAGACTCGCCCTTCAACGTTTGCCCACACCGATAGGCCGCTGGAAGCCGATGATTGGCTTCGTGACATCGAGAGAAAGCTGATTATTGCTCAGCGCTCAGATCATGAGAAGGTGCTTTATGCACCACAGTACCTTACTGGAGCAGCTGCAGCATGGTGGGAAAACTTCCTACACATGCATCCCAGTGAACACAACATCACCTGGGAAGAGTTCAAGGAAGGCTTTCATGGGGCACACATCCCCAGGAGCATCATAAAAATCAAGAAGAGAGAATTTGACGACCTCAAGCAAAGGGGCATGTCAGTGACAGAATACAACGGTCAGTTTACCCAGCTATCTCGTTACGCCTACGACGAGCACATGACGGAGAACAAGAAGATGGAAAAATTCTTGGACGGCCTGGCACCGGCACTAAGATGCCAACTGGTTGTACACACTTTCCCGGATTTTAAAACTCTAGTTGACAAGGCCATTACCTTGGAGAATGAGCGCCGTAGTCTGGAAGATATCCGTAAGCGAAAGAGGGATAAGACGACTCTTGCTCGCAACAACCGAAGCAAGACTGATGTTCAGAGGACTGAAGCAAGGAAATCCACGACTACTGATCTAAGGCCAATCAGACAGTTTCATGCCAGGGACAAGGAATTCACGTACCGTCCAGGGGTCACATGCTATGCTTGTGGTGAAGAAGGGCATTATGCTAAACAGTGCCCAAAACCAAGGAACTCGGCCCCCAAGCCGAACAACGGTGGGAATAATCCAGCCCCCAAGCGCAACAACTTCAATCCCAACAACAACCACAGGAAGGGTCACCTGAACCATGTGACCAAGGAAGAAGCGCAGAATGCCCCAGACATCGTGCTCGGTACGTTCCCTGTCAACACAGTACCTGCCACGGTTTTGTTTGATTCTGGAGCTTCCCATTCGTTCGTTTCAAAGAATTTTGTTTTGCAACATGGTTTTCCGATACTTCCCTTGGAAAAGTCTATGGTCATCAAGTCCCCCGGAAATAAGCAGATCGCTCAGAGTTACTGCCAAGGAGTGATCATTGAGTTCGAAGGACTACAGTTCCAAGCTAATCTCATCGTGTTGGAAAATAAAGGACTGGATGTCATCTTAGGGATGGACTGGTTGACCACCAACAAAGGATTTATTGATTGTTTCAATCGGATTGTGATCCGCACCCATCATCAAGGCAAGACAATTAAGGTTACAACTCAAGAGAGACCCCGGTCACGGCAACCAAAATTGAACAAAGTGGACATTTCAGAACTAAGAAAAGTTCCAGTGGTATGCGAGTTTCCTGACGTATTTCCTGAAGAACTACCAGGCATGCCACCAGACCGAGAGATAAAGTTCAGCATTGAACTAGCACCTGGCACCGCTCCCATCTATAAGAAGCCTTATAGAATGGCACCCTCAGAATTGGTAGAATTGAAGGAGCAGATAAAGGAATTACTGGACAAAGGTTTTATTCGAGCCAGCTCCTCACCTTGGGGTTCGCCAGTATTATTCGCCAAGAAAAAGGATGAGACACTAAGATTGTGTATAGACTATCGAGCTCTCAATATAGTCACCATCAAAAACAAATATCCGATGCCGCGGATAAATGATTTGTTTGATCAGCTCGCGCAAGCCAAGGTGTTCTCAAAAATTGATTTGAGATCAGGATATCATCAATTGAAAGTACGGACAGAAGATATCCCTAAAACAGCATTCACCTCCAGATACGGATTATATGAGTTCACAGTGATGCCTTTTGGTCTAACGAACGCCCCCGCATATTTCGTCCACCTCATGAACAAAGTGTTTATGAAATTCATGGACAAATTTGTTGTGGTGTTCGTTGACGATATTCTGGTTTACTCAAGGACACCAGAAGAGCACGCTGAGCATCTCAGAATTGTTTTGGGAGAATTAAGGAAACATCAGTTGTACGCCAAATTTAGCAAGTGTGAGTTTTGGCTAAGGCAAGTTGGTTTCCTAGGCCACATATTAAACCAAGAAGGCGTGGCCGTAGACCCAGAAAAAGTCAAAGCCATACTTGACTGGAAGCCACCCGCCAACGTGACAGATGTGCGGAGTTTCCTTGGAATGGCCGGATATTACAGAAGATTCATTGAAGGATTCTCCATTGTGTCGAAACCAATGACCCAGTTGCTCAATAAAGACAAGAAGTTTGTATGGACGGAAGCATGCGAGAAAAGCTTCCAAGAGCTTAAGAAGAAGCTAACAACCGCACCGGTCTTAACCGTGCCAGACATACACAAGAGTTTTGAAGTATATTGTGACGCATCCCGGAAAGGCCTCGGATGTGTGCTGATGCAGGATGGAAAAGTTGTCACGTATGCCTCCAGGCAACTGCGGAAACATGAGGAAAATTACCCAACACATGACTTGGAGCTAGCAGCAGTCATACATGCACTCAAGGAGTGGAGGCACTTTCTGTTGGGAAATCGCTGTGAAATATATACGGACCATAAGAGCCTTAAATATATTTTCACGCAACCAGAGCTAAACTTACGCCAACGACGTTGGTTGGAATTGGTCAAGGACTATGATGTCGGTATTCACTACCATCCAGGGAAAGCAAATGTAGTGGCTGATGCCCTTAGTCGGAACCCTAGCCCGGATGACGACAATCCACGAAACTTGAGGCCCGAGTTTCAGCAAGAGTTCACTAGACTCAACATGGTGTTAGTCTCTGAGGGCACCGTATCAAATCTGGAGATACAGCCCACCCTAGTGGAACAAATTAAGAAGGCTCAACAGGGACATCCCAGCATCGAGGGCATAAAGAGGAAAATGAACCTTGGCAAGGCTGCAGAGTTCGTCACAGACAATGAAGGAATATTATGGTACGGAGACAGACTTTGCGTACCTAGCATTGAGGAACTCAAGCAACAAATCCTAACCGAAAGCCACACCGCTCCATACTCGATCCACCCTGGAGGAACCAAAATGTACAAAGACATTCAGGAAAGATTTTGGTGGCACGGTATGAAAAGAGATATAGCCGCATTTATTGCTTGTTGCGATTCATGTCAGCGCATCAAGGCCGAACATCAAAAGCCAGCAGGGCTACTCCAGCCAAACAGGATACCAGAGTGGAAATGGGATGAAATAGGAATGGACTTCATCGTCGGACTACCTCGATCACAAAGCGGAAATGACGCCATATGGGTCATCACAGACCGACTAACCAAGGTTGCTCATTTCATTCCCGTGAAGACTACCTACTCCACACAAAGGCTGGCCAAGCTTTATCTCTCCCGTATAGTTTGTTTGCATGGAGTCCCAAAGACTATAATATCCGACCGAGGCACCCAATTTGTCTCCAAATTTTGGGATCACCTGCAACAAGCCCTGGGCACGCAACTAGCTTTCAGTACAGCGTACCACCCTCAAACTGATGGACAAACGGAACGTGTGAACCAAATCCTAGAGGATATGCTGAGAGCCTGTGTGCTCACCTATGGATCTAGTTGAGAAGAGAGTTTGCCGTATGCCGAGTTTGCTTACAACAACAGTTACCAAGCCAGCTTACAGATGGCACCTTTTGAAGCATTGTATGGACGGAGGTGTCGTACCCCACTGAATTGGTCAGAAACAGGTGACAGCCGTATCTTCGGCCCAGACATGCTTAAAGAGGCCGAGGAGAAAGTTAAGCAGATCAGGGACAGACTCAAGACAGCACAAAGCCGACAAAAGAGCTACTACGATCAAAAACATCGTGAGGTCAGCTTTGAACCTGGTGATTCCGTATACCTACGAGTGTCTCCTATGAGGGGCCTGCAACGGTTCAAAATTAAGGGGAAGCTAGCCCCGAGATTTATTGGACCATTCTGTATAGTTGCACGAAGAGGCACGGTAGCCTACCAACTAGACCTACCCAAGGAACTGTCAGACGTACATGACGTGTTCCATGTCTCACAATTGAGAAAATGTGTGAACAACCCGGAGAAGCATGTATCTCATGAGAGCATTGATGTGCAACCAGATCTCACCTACAGAGAACGGCCAGTAAAGATTTTAGAAGAGTCTGAAAGGAGGAGCCGTCAGAAAACAACAAAAAATTTCATAGTTCAGTGGAGTAACCACACTGAGGATGAAGCTACATGGGAAAGGGAAGATTTTCTTCAGGCAGAATATCCATATCTATTTGAGGATCAGCTGAAATCTCGAGGACGAGATTTTTCCTAAGGGGGTAGGTGTTGTGACACCCAAAATTTTATTTGGCCTTTTCAAAAAATTTATTTGACTTGAGGGAGGTGATTTAAATTTTTCTTCAAAAGAACCCTCCCTTTCAAAATATTTTCTTTATGGCAAGAGTTTTATTTGGTTTCACCCAAGACTTGATTTTGGTCTTGGAGGTTCTTTCTTTTTATTTGGACTCAAACCAAAATGCTTTTCACTTGGGAAAAATGTCTTTTGAAAAATTTCTTTGAAAATGCCCCATGGATTTTGGAATGATCCTTTTCCACTTTCAACAAATCTCTCTTGCCATGACCTTAGTGCAAAACCACCCTCATAAGCCTTTCCTCATCTTTGGATCCTGATGTACTTCAAATCCAGCAAGTTGAACCTCTCCATATAAATTTTTCCATTTATTTCTTATCAAAAACAATTTCTGCCTTCTATTCTAGCTCTTGGAGATTTACAAAGGAGCTACTATTTCTGTTTTGATTTTTGCCCCCAAGCCAATTTCCCGAGCTAGTCCTTTGAACCCTCAACCAAGATCCATGAAGATCCACTGGTCTCCAGTTCAAATTTTTCAAACTATACTTGCTGCAAGTTTGGACCAGATTTGCCAAATTTGATGGAATTCATTCAAATCCTTCTCCAAAAATTCTGAGAAAAATCAGGCAGTCTCTGGGTGCATTGAGAGGTCACCTCACCAAGTCCTAGCTCCAGGAAAAAATTTCTTCATACCAAATCATTTCATCGAACACCTGCTGGACACTGTTTCTCTAAGGTTCAGTCAAGTTCAGTTAACAGTGTCTGAACTACTGTCGTTTCTTCAGTGTCCGTAGTCGATCTCGCCAGTGCCTCGGCGTCGCCGTGTTCCCTGTCCCCTCCCCCCTTGTCCTCTACACCGCACGAGCGCCTGGATGCTTGCGGGCGTCGGCGACGAGCAGGAGGAGGTGCGCCACCCCGTGACCGACGCCAGCGGCGGCTTTGCGGCCGCCAGGAAGAAGCACAGCGTAGACGGCGCTGACCAGCGCCGCCCAAGCCACCGGAGGCCGCCGCGTGGTCTTCCACTCCCCCGTGCACGCTGCCACCCTCGTCGTGAACCGCTAGGCGCGGAGCGCGCTCTCTGCCGCCGCCGTGCCACTACGGCGACCCCGACGAAGACCGACGCCATTACGCCATGCCCGACCGAGTTTAGCAGTGGAACGGGACCAGTAACTCTCACTGATGCTGCCTGGCCACCTAAACCCTCTGCCAAGCCACTGCCTCGCCGTAATCGCTCGCCGGAGATTCTCCGTTCACGGCCACCCCCTCGAGCCGCCTATAAATAGCGGCCCCGAGCTCCAGCTAGTACCCACACCACCTCTGCACTCCACCAAGACCCCGCCTAGCCACTGGGAGAGCCCCGACGGAGTCTCCTTCCTCAACTCCGGCCGCCGCGACCCGCCACGGGATCCAGCTCGATTCGCTCCCGTGCGTGCACCTCTGCATCTCATCTCTTGCCAATAGCTTCCTTATGCATCCACACTCCTGACCCGCACTTCAATTCGAAGTTTGCAGCACACCACCAGAGTTCTCCACCATCGCTCGAGCCGCCGTCCGCCGGAGAAAGTGTCGCCGTCGACGTGGTGCTCTCCGACGCCAAGTCCACCACCCACCGACACAGAAGGACACGCTAATACTCTTGGTACACTCCGATCTCCCTGACTCGCCGTGGTTCGACGCCGGCAACCACCGCAGCCTTCGGGCGCCGGCGAGGTTTTCAAACCTGACATGTGGAACCCCCACGTCAGCCTCTCTTTCTTTCCCCGTGAACCGTTTTCTGTTGGCGCCTTCGGGCAGAGTACGTTTTCTCTTCGGGCTGACGTCTTTTACTCCGAACCGTTTTTTGCTTTCTCAGTTGAGTCCCTGGATATTTTCTGTTTCATTACAGATGAGTCCCTGGACAGAAACCCTTATAACTTTCTAATAAAAAGTGATTTTTGAGTGATTCTTTTTCTGACAGTCTTATATTTTTGTCTATTTTTTTTAGGATTTATTTGGAAAAATTTTGAGACAACTTTTATGCACGCGTTGGTTTTCACGTTAGTATGCATTGTCGCTATACCGTAGGTTCCGGAAGAGGTGACGGAGCCGCGAACTTCGCCGAGCTAGACTCCGACTTCTCCGAACCAGGCAAGCATGTTTGAACCTTTGATATGATAGGTGTTTGCATGTTTGCGTGAAAGGTTGTGCATGGCATATGAGTATCGGTGAGTATCTCGTTGCATGTGAGGCAACTACCCGTGTGTTCCAAAGTTACTGTGATCTCTGATGAGAGATGGCCTAGTCATGTGGTGACATGAAGGGCAGTAAGCTAGTACTGTTGTAGCATGCCAGCCTTACGTCATCCGATAAATTCCGACGTTAACGTGGACGGAGTCACGTTATCGTTCTCCCCCCTTCCGTGCTACCACATGTTTTCTGCCAGAATGCGGTTTAGTAAGTTGGTAACCTCTTTCCGTGTACACACCAAACAGAGGGGTCGGGATGAGGGTTCCATGGCCCTGGATTAAAGCCAGTCATCCGGTCAGGGGGCATGGGTGTTTCCGGTTGGGACCGAGAGGGGGGCACCCCTTAGAGCGCGCGTATAGAAATTTGATCCCATGCTACGCGAGGTTGTAGCCTCCCCGTCTCAAGGTTTTTCTTGAACGTTGCCGAGGGTGATTCCTGGCTTCGGAATGTTAAATGGGTGTGTACTGGTTAGACGTGTTTCTTCCAAAACACCGTAAACGGAACTAGTCCCCGTGACTACTGAAATCCGTTGGCTGTGGTTAAGGTACAAACTCTGCAGAGTCAAATCCTTCCGAGTCATCGTATCCATGGTCAAGTAACGTGATCAGCGTATCCATGTCTATGTCAAAACCTCGTGGTATATTTCTTTCCGGTAAGCGAGCGTGAGTAGTAAACTTGACTGAACGTTATTCCTGTGGATGGACTAACCCTGTTGTTTATCTCATGCCTGATTATTCTCTTGATATGATTTAAAATTCATGAGCTACTAAGTTATGAATATAAGCCCTTTATGTGATGTCGCTCAGACGTCCGACTGTGGCATGTTTGTCTTTTACTTTCAATATAAGCCCTTTATGTGATGTCGCTCAGACGTCCGACTGTGGCATGTTTGTCTCTTACTTTCAATATAAGCCCTTTATGTGATGTCGCTCAGACGTCCGACTGTGGCATGTTTGTCTTTTACTTTCAATGTAAGCCCTTTATGTGATGTCGCTCAGACGTCCGACTGTGGCACGCACTGCCTTTTTTTTCTATTATAAGCCCTTTATGTGGTGTCGCCTTGACGCCCGACTGCGGCATTGTTATTCTTGCATTTTCCTCTCGAGGAGTCATTCAGACCCTCGTTTGGCACCCAGTATTTTATTTTGGGATTTCGGGAGGACTACCGCCCGACTTCCCTTTTATTTCCCGTGCATTATTATCTCTATGTCTGAGTGCACTTGTTAATCTGTTCATATGCATCATGTTACATTTGTTATATCATATGTCCGAACTGTCTTGCGAGTACTTTCATAGTACTCACCTGGCTTGTTGATTTGGCCAGATGTTGACGAAGGCGATCTCATGGATGAAGAGTTTGATAGTGAGTCCGACGCCTAGAGGAGTCCCAGTCAGTCCGGTGCGATCCTGGATATTGGTCACTTGTGTTATATACGCTTCCGCCACCCGCAATAAGTTTCCTCGAGCCTCACCCCGACGCTCGAAGAGCTGTAGTTTTCAGGAGTCATATCACCCGCTCCGCTGTGATATTTCCACCACCGTTGTTATCGTGAGTTAGTAGTTATGCCACCCTATCCGCCATTATGTTTTAATGGTGTGCATGTAATAAATTGTTGAGCATTCTCCGCTCAACCTTGTATTATATTCAGTACTCCTGGTATTTCTCTTCTGTGACCAAGATATTGTCTACCAGTGAGAAGGAATTCTTCTTTATTGGTCCGTAAAAGGGATTGGTCTCTCAATAAATATTTTATTGAAAAACCGGTCGTGACACTGAATCCGTGAATGATTATAGGCTGGCCACTCTTCTCAACAGCTGCCTGAAATTAATCACTAAGCTACTTGCGAATAGGCTGCAGAGAATCATCCTAAGCTTGGTACATAGGAACCAACATGGATTCCTAAAAGGTAGATCAGTCCAAGACTGTGTCGAGTTCATACACCAATGCCAAGCTTCCCAAAAAGAGATTGTCCTGCTCAAACTTGACTTCGCTAAAGCCTTTGATACCATAGAACAGACAACTATGATCCAAATTATGAAACAAAAGGGGTTCAATTAGAAATTGAACGGATGGATGCAGAATGTCTTTTCCTCGGGAAAATCTTTTGTTCTTCTAAATGATGTACTAGGAAACCAATTTCATTGTCGTTGTGGAGTTAGGCAAGACGATCCTTTGTCCCCTCTGATCTTCGTGCTAGTAGCTGATCTCTTACAGTCTGCTATCAATGATGCATGTAACATAAAACTATTGAGGCATTTGATCCCCTCCCGAGGCAATCAGGATTATCCGATTATTCAATACGGCGATGACACAATCATTGCCATGCCTGCCATAAAGCACTCAAGCAACAATCATGAAGAAAATCCTCTCTGACTATGCAACATCAATTTAACTGAGAAATAACTTCCACAAGTCCACGCTCATCTCCATAAACACCCCACCTAATTTGTGTCAATCCTTTGCTAGCATCTTTGGATGTGTGACCGCCAGCATGCCGTTCACGTACCTGGGCCTGCCTCTAGGGACCACCGATCAACGGTACAAGATCTTCTGCCTCTGGTTTGTCGAGCCGAACAAAGCATAAATGCGACTATGTCTCTAATGTCATATGCTGGAAAGCTCTCGCTACTGAACTCTCTCATCACCTCCCTGGCGATTTACGCCATGTGCACCATGAAAATCAATCCAAAGATCCTTGCTCAACTAGACAAAATTAGAAGACATTGTCTTTGGGAAAATAAAACACAAAATGGTGACAAGTGCAACTCCTTGGCGGCTTGGGACATGGTGTGTCAACCTAAAAAGCATGGTGGTTTGGGTGTTCTCAACCTGCATATTCAGAATGATGTTCTTCTTCTCAAATTCTTACATAAGTTCTACAATCGCCATGACATCCCCTCGGTAACATTGATTTGGATCACCTACTATCACTACAAAATAAGCACTTCCGTCATAATATGTGTTTGTCAAGGTCACGTTTTCTGTCACGCATGTACATCTATGACGATTTTATGACAGAATCAAGGTAGTGCTACTTGTGAGCTGTGTTGGGATTTCCTCGAAGAGGAGAGGATGATGCAATACAGTAGAGATAAGTATTTCCCTCAGTTAAGAATCAAGGTTATCAATCCAGTAGGAGAACCACGCGAAACCTCGTTAGCAGCACCTACACACACAAAAGCAAATAGTTGCACCCAATGCGAACAAGGGGGTTGTCAATCCCCTCGACGGTTATTTCCAAGGATCAAATCTCGTACTGATAGATATATAGATAAAATAAAATAACAGTAAATAAATTGCAGCAAGGCATGTTTGAATTTTATATATGATAAAAGTAGACCAAGGGCCATAGTTTTCACTACAGGCTTCTCTTTTGAACAAAAGCATATGGTGGGTAAACAAATTACTGTTGGGCAATTGATAGAAAAGCGCATAGTTATGATGATATTCAAGGCAATGATCATGTATATATGCATCATGTCTGAGACAAGTAGAACGATTCCTGCCTGCATCTACTACTATTACTCCACCCATCGACCGCTATCCAGCGTGCATCTGGAGTATTAAGTTAATAAAAATGGAGTAACGCCTTAAGCAAGATGACATGATGTAGAGAAAGTAAATCCAACCATTATGAATAAACCCCATCGTTTTCCCCTTAATGGCAACAATCCAAATACATGTCTTGTCCTCTACTTTGTCACTGGCATATAGAGCACTGCAAGATTGAACCCATTACAAAGCACCTCTCCCATTGCAAGATAAATCAATCTAGTTGGCCAAACCAGACGGATAGATCGGAGAGAAATGCAAAGCTATAGTAATCATGCATAAAAGAATTCAGAGAAGACTCAATTAATATTCTTGAATAATCTAATCATAAACCCGAAATTCATCGGATCCCAACAAACACACTGCAAAAGAAGATTACATCGAATAGAACTTCAAGAACACCGAGGAGAACATTGTATTGAAGATCAAAGAGAGATAAGAAGCCATCTAGGTACTAGCTATGGACCCGTAGGTCTGTGGTGAACTACTTACACATCATCGAAAGGCAGCAAGGATGATGTAGAATCCCTCCGTGATCAATTCCCCCTCCGCAAGAGTACAGGAAAAGGCCTCCAGATGGGATCGCGGAAGAACAGAAACTTGCAGCAGCGGAAAAAGTATTTTGGGTGATTCTCTGTTGATTTCCCGATTTTAGAGAATTTATAGAGGTGGAATTAGGTCAGACGGAGCCATGAGGGGCCCACAAGGCATCAGGGTGCGCCCTATTGCCTTGTCGTCTCCTTGTTTGCCTTCTGGTCTCCTCCCGAATCTTCTAGGGTCTCTCTTGTCTAGAAAAAGTCTTCAAAAACTTTCGTAGCATTTGGACTTTGTTCGGTACTGATTTCCTGGAAACCCAAAAACAGGCAAAAATAGCAACTGGCACTTGGCACTGGGTCAATAGGTTAGTCCAAAAAATGATATATAATTGCATATAACACATCCAATATTTATACTACAATAGCATGGAACAATAAATTATTATAAATACGTTGGAGACGTATCAAGCATCCCCAAGCTTAATTCCTGGTCGTCCTCGAGTAGGTAAATGATAAAAATACAATTTTTGATGTGGAATGCTACCTAACATGTCTATCATGTAATATTTCTTTTAAGTATGAATATTAAGATTTGAATGATTCAAAGAAATAGTCTATAATTTGACATAAAGACATCAATACTGAGGCATACTAACAAACAATCATGTCTTCCAAAATAAATTTTTAAAGAATGCTATCCCTACAAAATCATATAGCCTTGTCATGCTCCATCTTCTTAACACAAAGTATTTATCATGCACAACCCCGATGACAAGCCGAGCAATTGGTTCATACTTTTTAACGTGCTTCAGCTTTTTCAACCCCCCCCCCCCCACAATACATGAGCGCAAGCCATGGATATAGAACTATGGGTGGAATAGAATACGGTGGTAGAGATTAATATGGAGAAGACAAAAAAGGAAGAGTCTTACATCAACACGGCTAATCAATGGGCTATGGAGATGCCCATCAATTGATGTCAATGCAAGGAGTAAGGATTGCCATGCAACGGATGCACTAAGAGCTATATGTGTATGAAAGCTCAAACTAAAAATTAAGTGGGTGTGCATCCAACTTGCTTTCTCTGGAAGACCTCGGGCATTTGAGGAAGCCCATCATCGGAATATACAAGCCAAGTTCTATAATGAAAAAAATTCCACTGGTATATTTGAAAGGGACTAAATAGGAGACTCTCTATATGAAAAACATGGTGCTACTTTGAAGCACAAGTGTGGAAAAAGATAGTAACATTGCCCCTTCTCTCTTTTTCTCTCATTTTTAGGTGGGCTCTTTTGGCCTCTCTTTTTTATGGGCTCTTTTTGGCCTATTTTTTCCTCACCGGGACAATGCTCTAATAATGAATAATGATGATCATCACACTTCTATTTACTTACAACTCAAAATTACAACTCGATACTAGAACAAAATATGACTATATGAATGTCTCTAGCAGTGTACCAGGATGTGCAATGATCTAGCGTAACATGTATAAAAATGATGAACGGTGGCTGAGCCACAAATACTATGTCAGCTATATGATCATGCAAAACAATATGACAATGATGATGTGTGTCATAATAAATAAAACGACGGAAGTTGTTGTTGGGGAACGTTGCATGGAAAACAAAATTTTTCTACGCACACACAAGATCTATCCATGGAGATGCATAGCTACGAGAGGGGGAGAGCATCTTCATACCCTTGAAGATCGCTAAACGAAAGCGCTTATCAACGCGGTTAATGTAGTCGTACACCTTCACGGTCCGTCCCGATCAAGTACCGAACATACGGCATCTCCGCGTTCAGCACACGTTCAGCTCGATGACATTCTTGCCTTCTCGATCCAGCAAGAGAGGCGAAGTAGTAGATGAGTTTCAGTAGCACGACGACGTGGTGACAGTGGTGGTGAAGAACAATCTCGGTAGGGATTCACCAAGCACAACGGAAACTAGACGGAGAATAAACTAGAGGGGACGGGGTTGCAGGCACACAGCTTGGTGATTCTTGATGTGTTCCGGGTGCTAGCCCTGCCCTTCTATTTATATGTTGAGCCCTAGGGTCGTAACTTGGAGAAAGAGCCTCTTCAAAGTCGGTTTTGCCCACAAGGCAAGAGTCCTTCTCGGACTCCAGGACCAGACGCCAGGGTCCTTGGTGTCTGGCCCTAGACGCCAGGGTGGCGTCTGGCCCCTAGCCTTCGCAAAACTTCCTTTTGCACCTTCCTCAAGCCTCATGGGCTTTACCCCTTGGCCCAAATAAAGTGTTCTCGTACCCGAACATTTCGGGAAACATCCGAAACCCCTTCTGGTGAATTCCGGAACCTTTCAGGAGACCAAACACTATTATCCCATATATCAATCTTTACCTCTGGACTATTCCGGAGCTCCTCGCCATGTCCTTGATCTCATCCGGGACTCTGAACAACATTCGGTCACCAACATACATAACTCATATAATACTATATCCTCAACGAACGTTAAGCGTGTGGACCCTATGGGTTCGAGAATGATGTAGACATGACCGAGACGCTTCTCAGGTCAATAACCAATAGCGGGACCTGGATGCCCATATTGGTTCCTACATATTCCACGAAGATCTTTATCGGTCGAACCTTTATGACAACATACGTAGTTCCCTTTGTCTGTTGGTATGTTACTTGCCCGAGATTCGATCCTCGGTATCTCCATACCTAGTTCAATCTCGTTATCGGCAAGTCTCTTTACTCGTTCCGTAATACATCATCCTGTAACTAACTCCTTAGTCACTTTGCTTGCAAGATTCTTGTGATGTTGTATTACCGAGAGGGCCCAGAGATACCTCTCTGTCATACAGAGTGACAAATCCCAGTCTCGATCCATGCCAACTCAACAGACACCTTTGGAGATACCTGTAGAGCACCTTTATGATCACCCAGTTACGTTGTGACGTTTGATGGCAGACAAGGCATTCCTCCGGAGTCCGGGAGTTGCATGATCTCATGGTCGAAGAAACATGTATTGGACATTAAGAAAGAAGTAGCAATAAACTGAACAGTCATATGCTATGCTAACAGCTGGGTCTTGTCCATCACATCATTCTCCTAATGATGTGATCCCGCTATCAAATGACAACTCATGTCTTTGGTTTAGGAAACCTCACTGGTACAGCGAGGTGCTATACAAACGGTTTTAACCCCTTTCTGCAACGACATTCTGAACCGTCGCTGAGTGAGTGTGTGCGATAGGGGGTCCTTCCCACACGACCCAGAAACCGTCGGGGATAGGCAGCCATGATGCAGAGGCCTTGCCAAATGTAATAGTATGTGATGCAGCACACACTAAATTCTTTCACACGTGTGGGATTGGTGATTAAACGTTTCTAATGACGCAGTGAAACCAAACGGTGTGTCACAATGAATGCTACTTCTTGAGCTTGCGTTGGTTTTTCCCTTGAAGAGGAAAGGGTGATACAGCAAAGTAGAGATAATTGTTTCCCTCAGTTAGAGAACCAAGGTATCAATCCAATAGGAGACAACGCACAAATCACCAATGCCTGCACAAACAATCAAACAACTTGCACCCAACATGATAAAGGGGTTGTCAATCCCTTCACGGTTACTTGCAAACGTAAAATCTAATAGAGATAGATGAAAATAAACAAAAGATCAAGTAAATATTTTTGGTATTTTTGGTTTATAGATCGGACATTAAAAGATTGCAAAATAGTAGATCAGAAACTTATATGATGGAAAATAGACCGGGGCCATAGGTTTCACTAGAGGCTTCTCTCAAGATAGCAAATAATACGGTGGGTGAACAAATTACTGTCGAGCAATTGATAGAAAAGCGCAAAGTTATGACGATATCTAAGGCAATGATTATTAAATATAGGCATCACGTCCGTGTCAAGTAGACCAAAACGATTCTGCATCTACTACTATTACTCCACACATCGACCGACTCCTGCTTGCATCTAGAGTATTAAGTTCATGAAGAACAGAGTAACACATTAAGTAAGATGACAAGATGTAGAGGAATAAACTCAAGCAATATGATGTAGACCCCATCTTTTTATCCTCGATGGCAACAATACAATACGTGCCTTGCTGCCCCTACTGTCACTGGGAAAGGACACCGCAAGATTGAACCCAAAGCTAAGCACTTCTCCCATTGCAAGAAAAACCAATCTTGTTGGCCAAACCAAACCGATAGTTCGAAAATAATTACAAAGATACCAAATCATGCATAAAATAATTCAAAGGAGATTCAAATAATATTCATAGATAAGCTGATCATAAATCCACAATTCATCGGATCTCGACAAACACACCACAAAAGAAGATTACATCGGATAGATCTCCAAGAACATCGAGGAGTACATGGTATTGAGATCAAAGAGAGAGAATAAGCCATCTAGCTACTAGCTATGGACCCTTAGGTCTGTTGGTAAACTACTCACGCTTCATCGGAAGGGCGATAGAGTTGATGTAGAAGCCCTCTGTGATCTAACCCCCCCTCCGGCAGGGTGCCGAAAAAGGCCCCAAGATGGGATCTCATGGGTACAGAAGGTTGCGGCGGTGGAAAAGTCTTTTCGTGGATGCTTCTAGTGGTTTAGGAATATATGTGAATATATATAGGCGAAAGAATTAGGTCAGGGGAGTCACGAGGGGCCCACAAGGTAGGGGGCACGCCCTACCCCCCTGGGCGCGCCCTCCACCCTTGTGGCCGCCTCGTGGCTCCTCCGACTTCATCTCCAAGTCTCCTGGGTGTCTTCTGGTCCAAGAAAAATCATCACGAAAGTTTTATTCCGTTTGGACTCTGTTTGGTATTCCTTTTCTGCGAAACTCAAAAACAAGGAAAAAAATAAAAAGTGGCACTAGGCTCTAGGTTAATAGGTTAGTCCCAAAAATAATATAAAATAGCATATTATTGCATATAAAACATCCAAAATAGATAATATAATAGCATGGAACAATCAAAAATTATAGATACGTTGGAGACGTATCAAGCATCCCCAAGCTTAATTCCTGCTCGTCCTCGAGTAGGTAAATGATAAAAACAGAATTTTTGGTGTGGAATGCTACCTAACATATTTATCCATGTAATTTTTCTTTATTGTGGCATGAATGTTCAGACCCATAATATTCAAAACAAAATTTTAATATTGACATAAAACAATAATACTTCAAGCATACTAACAAGGCAATTATGTCTTCTCAAAATAACATGGCCAAAGAAAGCTTATCCCTACAAAATCATATAGTCTGGCTATGCTCCATCTTCATCACACAAAATATTCAAATCATGCACAACCCCGATGACAAGCCAAGCAATTGTTTCATACTTTTGATGTTCTCAAACCTTTTCAACTTTCACGCAATACATGAGCGTGAGCCATGGACATAGCACTATAGGTGGAATAGAATATGGTGGTTGTGGGTAAGACAAAAAGAGGAGACAGTCTCACATCAACTAGGCGTATCAACGGGCTATGGAGATGCCCATCAATACATATCAATGTGAGTGAGTAGGGATTGCCATGCAATGGATGCACTAGAGCTATAAGTATAGGAAAGCTCAAAAGAAAACTAAGTGGGTGTGCATCCAACTTGCTTGCTCATGAAGACCTAGGGCAATTTGAGGAAGCCCATCATTGGAATACGCAAGCCAAGTTCTATAATGAAAAATTCCCACTAGTATATGAAAGTGACAACATAGGAGACTCTCTATCATGAAGATCATGGTGCTACTTTGAAGCACAAGTGTGGTAAAAGGATAGTAACATTGTCCCTTCTCTCTTTTCTCTAATTTTTTTATTGGGCCTTCTCTCAGTTTTTTTGGCCTCTTATTTTTCATCCGGAGTCTCATCCCGACTTGTGGGTGAATCATAGTCTCCATCATCCTTTCCTCACATGGGACAATGCTCTAATAATGAAGATCATCACACTTTTATTTACTTACAACTCAAGAATTACAACTCGATACTTGGAACAAAATATGACTCTATATGAATGCCTCCAACAGTGTACCAGGATGTGCAATGAATCAAGAGTGACATGTATGAAAGAATTATGAACGGTGGCTTTGCCACAAATACGATTTCAACTGCATGACCATGCAAAGCAATATGACAATGATGAAGCGTGTCATAATAAATGGAACGGTGCAAAGCTGCATGGCAATATATCTCGGAATGGCTATGGAAATGCCATAATAGGTAGGTATGGTGGCTGTTTTGAGGAAGGTATATGGTGGGTGTATGATACCGGCGAAAGTTGCGTGGTACTAGAGAGGCTAGCAATGGTGGAAGGGTGAGAGTGCGTATAATACATGGACTCAACATTAGTCATAAAGAACTCACATACTTATTGCAAAAATCTATTAGTTATCAAAACGAAGTACTACGTGCATGCTCATAGGGGGATAGGTTGGTAGGAAAATACCATCGCTCGTCCCCGACCGCCACTCATAAGGAAGACAATCAATAAATAAATCATGGTCCGACTTCATCACATAATGATTCACCATACGTGCATGCTACGGGAATCACAAACTTTATCACAAGTATTTCTACAATCCACAATTACTCACTAGCATGACTCTAATATCACCATATTTATATCTCAAAACAATCATAAGGAATCAAACTTCTCATAATATTCAATGCACTTTATATGAAAGTTTTTATTATATCCCTCTTGGATGTATATCATATTAGGACTAAATTCATAACCAAAGCAAATTACCATGTTGTTTAGAGACTCTCAAAATAACATAAGTGAAGCATGATAGTTCAATAATTTCTATAAAATAAAACCACCGTCATGCTCTAAAAAGATACACTACAGGAATCAGGCACTTTGTCATCTGCCATGGCAGATGGCAAAGGCACGGCCGGCTGATGGCAAAGGGCTTTGCCATCTGCCAGCAGATGGCAAAGGGCCGGCTGAATAAACTCTGGTAAAGGCTTCTTTGCCGTCTGCTGGCAGAGGGCAAAGAGCCTGTAGCCTTTGCCATCAGCTGGCCGATGGCAAAGCCTCTGGACGGCAGAAGAACGGGGTTAGCCACGTTAGGAGGCTAACGGCGTGCTTTGCCATCTGCCAGCAGATGGCAAAGGCTGCAGGCTCTTTGTCATCTCCCAGCTGATGGCAAAGGCTACAGGCTCTTTGCCATCAGCGAGCAGATGGCAAAGGCTGCAGACTCTTTGCCATCCGCCAGCTGATGGCAAAGGTTGCAGGCTCTTTGCCATCTGCTGGCAGATGGCAAAGAGACCAAATAGACCAGACGAGCGGTTCACAGGTTGCTGCCATTTGGCCTCTTTGCCATCTGCCAGCGGATGGCAAAGATCTTTGCCATCGGCCAGCAGATGGCAAAGTGCCTATATTGCCTCGTTTAATTTTGTTTTTTCTTATATCAATTCATTTTCCCAGAAAATCAAACATAAATATATATATATGACCAATATAACATATTCAACACATATTACCAATGGTCATGAACACATATATATCCAACACATGTTACCAATAGTAGCAAGTTTCATCCATACATATACATAGTTTCATCATAGGTAGCAAGTTTCACAAAGTCAAAACAAAAACTAAAGACAAGCACTCCATCAACCCAAGCTTCCGTGATCTGAAGCAAATCTACAAAATGGGAAAGAAGAAAGTTAGAAGAAGAAGACTAGAAGAAGAAGATTATTATGATGCATCTAAAATGTGAAGATTATTATGATGCAACTTATATTTGTAAAATAGGTCATTTTGGAACTAATAAGTTTACTATGTCATTTTGGAGCTAGCTAAGCAAATGAAGTCATTTCGGAGCTAAAATATGTCATTTCGTAAGCATATTATGTCATTTTAGAGCTAGCTAAGCATATTAAGTCATTTGGAGGAAAAAATGCTAAGTATAGATCATTTTAGAGCTATCCTAGGTTAAATAGGTCATTTTTGAGCTAGCTAAGCATATTAAGTCATTTTGGAGGAAAAAATGCTAAGTATAGGTCATTTTAGAGCTATCCTAGGTTAAATAGGTCATTTTGGAGCTAATTAAGCAAAGCAGTAGGCAAAACTTACCGTCAACCCGTAGGTGAAGGATCGAGGTTCTTGCTCGCGGTAGTGGCAGACGGAGGAGGATCGGGGTTCTTGCTCGCGCCAATGGCAGACGTCGATGCTTGTCGGGAGTTATGCTGCACCAAATTAAAGATCATTTGCAATGTCTCGTTAGCATGATGCAACTCAAATGTGAAGACTAATAAATAATGTCCATTCAAATGAAACTCACCGTGCCCGCCGGAGGAATGACTGGCATCGGCGGAGGGGTCTGACCGTTCTTCTCGCACATGGACTGCACATTTGGTTTTGAAGAGTCAGTCATATTAGTTACTAATGAAAGGAACATTACGTGCGTGATTTAGCTAATATGCAGAAGAAACTTACCACGAAGAGCTCGTATATGGCCCGGTTAGCCAAGTCGTACGGTTCCTCTCCTCCTCCAAAAGCCTAGCCGTCCTCTCCTCAATCTCCCTCTGCCCGTCGGCCTATGGAAGGCCGAAAAGCACCTGTTCAACATGAATCCGAAGAGGTGTCGGGGGTCGGGGGTGTCGTGTCTGGGTGTCGTGGTGTCAAAGGGACAAAGATAAATTCTATCCGGCAAAAGTGGATTGTAAAGAAAAGCCTGCTACATGATCCTCAAAACATCTATAAGCATATCCTACATCTTTACTGAATCTTCTAAGCTTGATGTCAGTGTGTATAAGATATTGCCTATAAGATCACTTTCTGGTAATGATCGGACATGTAGAAAAACTTTAAAAGACAGCCAAATAAAATGACAAGCAATGGCTAAAAGAGAAATAACTGAATATACAACTTTGTTGAAGCAAGTTTCATTTGTGCTCTCCAAATGGCCATAAATGTCGCCCTTTCGAACGGGAGACGCTCTCCAGATGGACAATCTTATGACGGTTATAAATATGCAAAGAAATGCATATTTATAGATGTCGCCCTTTCGAACGGGAGACGCCTAGGTTATGAGACTTGACATGGAAGCAAAATCTATTGGCATCGGCACGACGACCAGAACAAAGCAAATAGGGGAGGGGGAAGAGATGATAGTCGAGCTCACCCCTAGACCGTACGTAGAGGCGGTAGTCAAACGACGAGGGCAACAACAACGGGACCAATGGTGCTCCTCGAGATGAAGAGAAGATACATGCACAGGAAAAGCACCGGCACAACCAACATAAGCACTCACACAACAATCTAATAAACAACATCAACAACATCATCTCGCAGCTCAACAACATCTAACCAAAAGAAAATACGCAAGAAAGAAAGAACCCAAAAAATAATATGTTATGTGTTCGTGTGGCCTTTGTTTGCCATGCTTCTCCAAGTAATGGGAACTACTAGTAAGAGGGAGTTCCTGTTTCTTATGTGTTGAGTTGCTGACACCATAAACAATTTGTTATTTTGATTCAGAATATATCAAGCAGCATCGGAGATGGAGCCAAATGGATGGTCAACATTCAAGCCAGTATAACATATGCAATTGTAACATCCGTAGCAAAAAGACTATGTTGAAAGAAGACTATGTTCGCTCTTTAACCACAAATTCTCGGTCACATCGTCAGTCTCCTGCACATCTAGCATACTAGCTTTCTTCCCTTTCTTCTTACCATGGCTCTCAAGAAAAGAAGCAATGTTTCAGATTATCTTCTTTGAACAGATCATGTGCAAAATTACATTCTATCAATCATAATGATAGGGTTAAGGGCCTGTTCGGAGACTTGCTAGCTTCTCAAAAACTTCTCATATCCAGCTTCTAGCCTCACTTCTCACTTCGCGTGGAGTGCAGCAAACTGTTCTGGAGCGAGGCAGCTTCTCCCCAGCCCCTGGGTGAGCTGGCAGCCCAACTGGGGCGGTGAAGCCCAGCTTCTTGCCACCTTGGGCCGGCTGGAAGCAGTCCATTTCGGGCTAAACTGCAAACAGGCCAAAAAAAGGGAGAAACGAGCTGGGCCTGGTTCCTGGAGTGAATGCCTGGGCTTATTTTTTTCATAGGAGATAAATTGTGCGAATTTTGGCTGTACATAGATATGCTCTGCGAGTTGATTGCTCTATTTCTTGGCCTTGATTTTGCTCCAATGCTCACTACTTAATTTTCATGGCTCGCTATAAAATTAATCTACGGCAGCCACCGGCTAAACAACACGTACTTTCATATGCAGAACCGGATAGTTTCCAGCATGACATACAATAGCAGAGGTTTCATTCTCGTGCGTGCCTAGTAGTATGGATTAGTAGTAGCAATATATTAGCCTAGATGAAGATCGTTCTTTTTTGCTAGTGCGTGTACTACAGTGCCACAAATATTCCCAGTTAAGACAAGTTATAATAAAGACGAATAACCAGTTTTGTTATATGTCATACAACAAAAGTTTACGCATATGAACTATATAGCAGTACATTTGCACACATATACCACTAGCAGTATAACTACACACATATAGCAGTACATTTTCTGCATAGCCAAAAAATGCATTTCACTGTTCTGAAATTTGTTCACACATTAGCCGTCATTGCAGTACCCACATAGCAATATGCATTAACTTGTGATTCCAGAATTAAACAACCAACAACATGCGCCAGGGTAGGATTTTTCACACAACAAGTACTCTGAAAATAAACTGCACACATGTATAGAACAGAGAACATGAGCCAGGACACTGATCCATAGGGAAGAAGAGAAGGGGACGAGCTCACCTTGCAGTTTAGGCTTCGGGGGCGTGGTCGTCCTGGTGCCGCTCCTAGCTTGGGAGCGTCGCTCGGGCGTCAATGGCGTCGGGGCTAGCTCCTCTGAGACATGGGGTCGTAGCTCCTTGCAGCAGGCGCGTCGGACGGCGGCAAAGATGGGATCCGGCGGGAAATAGACCGGGCTGACGGGGGCGGGGCGGTGGGCAGCCTAGATCCGGAGCGGCGACCGACGGGGACCGGCGCGGCCGGCCTTGATCCTTGGGGTGGCGGGCGGAGACCGGCGAGGAGGCGCAACCGGTCGGTCTCCTCCCTCGCGGTGGGGCGGGAATGGACCGGCGGGATGGCCTATCCTCCGGCTATGTAGGAGAAACCGACGGCGGCGGCGACCGGTGAGGGCGGCGGCGGCGAACGGTGAGGGCGCCGGGGAACCCTATCCAGCACGCACGGGAGTGGGTGGGACTGTTTCGGGGTGGCTGGGGGTTTTCTTTTCTTTAATTTTTCACTCTTTGCTTTTTTAGCAAGGAGAGAGATAGTCCCACCTCTTTGCCATCAGCCAGCGGATGGCAAAGGCTCACATCTTTGCCATCAGCCAGCCCCACCTCTTTGCCATCAGCCAGCAGATGGCAAAGAATCTTTGTCGTCTGCTGGCAGATGGCAAAGAGGTGGGGCTAGAGGGCCGTTACAGATTCACTGGGCCCCACCCACTTCTTTGTCGTCTGCCAGCAGACGGAAAAGATTCTTTGCCATCAGCTGGCAGATGGCAAAGAGGTGGGTTGATAGGCCGTTACAGCACCGGCGTCCATTGGACCCCACCCACCTCTTTGTCGTCTGCCAGCGGACGGCAAAGATTCTTTGCCATCAGCTGGCAGATGGCAAAGAACTGGCTGATGGCAACCAGTTTTTTGCCGTCTGTCAGTTCTTTGCCGTCTGTTTTTTGTAAGCAGATGGCAAAGACGTTCTTTGCCATCCGCTGGCAGATGGCAAAGAGCTGACTGATGGCAAATTCCCTGTTTCCAGTAGTGATATAAGTGAAGCACTAGAGCAAAATTGCCTAGCTCAAAAGATATAAGTGAAGCAAATCCCGAATCATGCGTGTCCCTCTCAAAAGGTGTGTACATCAAGGATGATTGTGGCAAACTAAAAAGCAAAGACTCAAATCATACAAGACGCTCCAAGCAAAACACATATCATGTGATGAATAAAAACATAGCCTCAAGTAAAGTTACCGATATACGAAGACGAAAGAGGGGATGCCTTCCGAGGCATCCCCAAGCTTAGGCTCTAGGTTTCCTTGAATATTAACTTGGGGTGCCTTGTGCATCCCAAGCTTAGTGTGACGCCCGGATAATTATGCTACAGTAAACCTACGCTAATGATGCCACGTCACCTCTGTTACTGTTGCTAACCTCGCGTTAGATCAAAACGTTTCAAAATCAAATTTGAATTTTAGGCAAACATTAAAATTTTTTAAACATAAAAACTAAAATGTTCTAGAGGTGACAAATATTGCATAGTTAATTATGGTGGAGAATCCACATATTTATAAAATATTTAAGTGCACTAAAATGATTTAACCCGTAGTGAAAACAATTAAATAAATGCCTAATTTTATAACATATTAAAACTATTTTATTATGGGCTAGGAATTAATCTGACAGTAGTTTATTTATAAATACAAATTTAGATACTAGTGGAAATTTTTATAAAACTAAAAATAAAAGAAAAGAAATAAAACAAAAGACAAAAAAATAAATGGGGGAAAAAGGGGACCCTTCCCTCCCTCGGCCCAACTGGGCCTTGGCCTAGTCAGGCCGGCCCAGCCGCCCCTCCATAACCCCCTCACCCGTAACCCTAGCTACCGGTCGCCCCACTCCCCTCCCCACGATTCCCACGCCTCTCTCTCCCTCGATCCACATCTCCCCTCCTCTGCCCCCGATTGGATCGGAGGGATCGCCCCCATCGTTGCGCCGCTGCCCGGCGTCCTCCCCGTCGCCGGCGTTAAGGCCCGTCGCCGAATCTCCTCCCCTCCGTCGCCGCCTCGCCTCCCCTCTTTCACCTCTTCCCCGACCCAATATGGATCGGGAAGGGGCAACGAGCCCGACGCCCTTCCTTCACCGACGCCATCGCCTCCCCGCCGCTGTGCACCGTCGTCGTCGTCGAATCGCCGGCGCGACCTCGCCCCGAAGACACCCCGCCTCCCCGACGCCGGACCGCTCGTCTTCGTCCTCCTCCACGACCGGCCTCCTCACGCCTCGCCGCCCCGCTTCTCTTCAACGTTGGTGAGGCCACCGGCCTCCTGCTCCCACTGCACTCCGTTGTCGATCCGACCACCGCACGGGCGCACGCCCTTGACCACCGCCCCGTACGCGCGCCGACCGTGCTGACCGCGGCCTCGCCCCGCCCGGTGTGCCGTCGCGTGCGCCCGTAGCCGCGCCGAGCCGCACCCGCCGTGCTGCTCCTCCCCGGAGCGCTCGCACCTGCCGTGGCCCGCACCACCGCAGCCTCCTCTGCTGCCTCCATCGCGTGCCCGCGGCCGACTGCTGCTGCCTCCGGCGACCGTGCTCGTTCCCCGCTGTCGTGCCACTCCGCCGCGACCCCGCCCGTCCACCCCTGCCTCTGCTCCTGCGCACCGGCGCTGACCCGCCGTGGCCCAGCCACTGCCGCCTCCTGCGGCCTCTCCCTCCCCGCTAGCCCCTGTCGGCGGCCTCGCCGTGGCCGCAGCCCCCGCGCCCGCTGGCCGCATCGAGCGCTCGTGCCCGTTCGGGCGCCCTCTCAAGTACCGCCAGCCCGCACCCGCTAGCGGCCAAACCCGCTAAGCCCCTGGGCGAATCACCGGGGGGTCCCAGCCCCTGGGCGGGGTCACCGGGGGGTCCCAGCCCCCTGATTAATTAACTAACTAATTAATTAACTTAATTAATCCCGCTTAGTTAAACTAATTAAACTTAATTAACCTAAATATCTAATTAAACTAACTAATCTGTTAGTTAGGGCAATGTGTCAATGACAGATGGGACCCACACGTCAGCTTGACCCAGTCAACACCTCTGTTGACTGATGATGTCATGCTGATGCAGTAATGCCATTTTCGGATTAAATTAATAATAATAATTTATAAATTGATTTAAATTTTTAAAAATGAATATAAAATAATCCGTAACTCGGATGGAAAAACTTTGTACATGAAAGTTGCTCAGAACGACGAGACGAATCCGAATACGTAGCCCGTTCGTCCACCACACATCCCTAGCATAGCGAACATGCAACTTTCCCCCTCCGGTTCATCTGTCCGAAAACGCAAAATACCGGGGATACTTCCCCGGATGTTTCCCCCCTTCATCGGTATCACCTCCTACCACGTTAGGGCATACCTAGCACCGCGTTTTGCCTCCTTATGTTTTGTGATGCTTTGTTTGCTCTGTATTTACTGTTTCTTCCCCCTCTCCTTCTCCGGTAGACTACGAGACCGACGCTGCTGCTGCCCAGTTTGACTACGGAGTTGACGACCCCTCCTTCTTGCCAGAGCAACCAGGCAAGCCCTCCCCTTGATCACCAGATATCGCCTATTCTTCTCTATACTGCTTGCATTAAAGTAGTGTAGCATGTTACTGCTTTCGGTTAATCCTATTCTGTTGCATAGCCTCTCATTGTTGCTACAGTTGTTACCCTTACCTGCTATCCTACTGCTTAGTATAGGATGCTAGTGTTCCATCAGTGGCCCTACACCCTTGTCCGTCTGCCATGCTATACTACGGGGCCGTGATCACTTCGGGAGGTGATCACGGGTATATACTATATACTTTATATACATGACACATGTGGTGACTAAAGTTGGGTCGGCTCGTTGAGTACCCGCAAGTGATTCTGATGAGGGGGCTGAAAGGACAGGTGGCTCCATCCCGGTAGAGGTGGGCCTGGGTTCCTGACGGCCCCCGACTGTTACATTATGGCGGAGCGACAGGGCAGGTTGAGACCACCTAGGAGAGAGGTGGGCCTGGCCCTGGTCGGCGTTCGCGGATACTTAACACGCTTAACGAGATCTTGGTATTTGATCTGAGTCTGGCCATTTGGTCTATACGCACTAACCAACTACGCGGGAACAGTTATGGGCACTCGACGTCGTGGTATCAGCCGAAGCTCTTCTTGACGTCAGCAACGGAGCGGCGCACGCCGGATTGGACTGGAACGCCTGCTAGGCTAGGTCTGGTTTCGGCCGCGTACGCAACGTGCAGGTGTGCAATGGGCGATGGGCCCGGACCCCTGCGCGCATAGGATTTAGACCGGTGTGTTGACCTCTCCGTTGAGCCTAGGTGGGGCTGCGACGTGTTGATCTTACGAGGCCGGGCATGACCCAGGAAAGTGTGTCCGGCCAAATGGGATCGAGCGTGTTGGGTTATGTGGTGCACCCCTGCAGGGAAGTTTATCTATTCGAATAGCCGTGTCCCTCGGTAAAAGGACGACCCGGAGTTGTACCTTGACCTTATGACAACTAGAATCGGATACTTAATAAAACACACCCTTCCAAGTGCCAGATACAACCCGGTGATCGCTCTCTAACAGGGCGACGAGGAGGGGATCGCCGGGTAGGATTATGCTATGCGATGCTACTTGGAGGACTTCAATCTACTCTCTTCTACATGCTGCAAGATGGAGGTGGCCAGAAGCGTAGTCTTCGACAGGATTAGCTATCCCCCTCTTATTCTGGCATTCTGCAGTTCAGTCCACCGATATGGCCCTTTACACATATACCCATGCATATGTAGTGTAGCTCCTTGCTTGCGAGTACTTTGGATGAGTACTCACGGTTGCTTTTCACCCTCTTTTCCCCTTTCTATACCTGGTTGTCGCAACCAGATGCTGGAGTCCAGGAGCTAGAGATCCCGAGGATGATTCTACATGGAGTTCGGCTTCGAGGAGTAGTTAGGAGGTCCCAGGCAGGAGGCCTTGCCTTTTTGATCGTTGTTACTTTTGTGCTAGCCTTCTTAAGGCAAACTTGTTTAACTTATGTCTGTACTCAGATATTGTTGCTTCCGCTGACTCGTCTATGATCGAGAAATTGTATTCGAGCCCTCGAGGCCCCTGGCTTGTATTATGATGCTTGTATGACTTATTTATGTTGTAGAGTTGTGTTGTGATATCTTCCCGTGAGTCCTTGATCTTGATCGTACACGTTTGCGTGCATGATTAGTGTACGGTCAAATCGGGGGCGTCACAAGTTGGTATCAGAGCCGACTGCCTGTAGGAATCCCCCTTCCACACTCCTTGGCCGAAGTCGAGTCTAGACATTGCAAAACTTTTACTAACATGGCTGTGTGTCTTACGGGCCCACGTCGCCATTGGGTGGTATTAGGATCTTTTATTCCTCGATCCTTACTCTGGGACTCTGAACTCTTTCCTATTCGGGTTAAATGAATTTTGCTAAATCTAACATTAGGATCCCGTTATCACTTTCAACCGGAGAGCCCCTTATTACTGATGATCGTCTGCTGCACGTGAAGACCCTGAAGACACTCTCCGCTGTTAACCCAAGAACTTGTGTTCATCACTTTTGCAATTCCCTTCCATCGATAAACTCGTATGGATAACCATGTATACTCGCCATTCATACAATGTTTCCCAGTTGATCTTGTTATTACAAGATACCCCGAAATTCTCTCTATTGTTACGAGAATCCTTTGAGCTTACTGCCTTGCTGTTCTTTGTCACCTGAATACCCCTATGGATAATTCTCGCACTTACCGAGTATCCGCTCATCCCCAGTTGATTCAAGTATTTCACAAAAGTGTTCAAAATACCATTCGATCTTCCGAAAATCCTCAGGAGCCTTTTTGCTCTTGAAATTCTTGCTTACTTGCATTATGATTAATCTTAAGTCTCGTAATCTTATTGGCATCTCTTGTCATTATCATTCTGAGTCCGTTGATTCAATCTGTTGCGAATGCTCGCAATCCTCAATCAGAGCCTAGAATTCATCCTTCCGGCTCAGACGTCATTTGAAACGTGAGCTGGTGTAACACCCCGCATGTAACTTGCCATATTTGTAACTCCGACTCTTGCCATTTCCGGCTATGTGATATGTTTTTCCCTCCGTTGTTGGGTTTTGTCTTTCGTTTTGTATTTTGTCATGTCATGCATTTTCATATCATGTCATCATGTGCATTGCATTCGCATACGTGTTCGTCTCATGCATCCGAGCATTTTCCCCGTTGTCCGTTTTGCAATCCGGCGCTCCTATCTCCTCCGGTGCACCCCTCTAGTTTTCTTTCGTGTGCGTGTGTCAAACTTTCTCGGAATGGACCGAGGCTTGTTAAGTGGTCTTAATATACCACCCGGAGACTACCGGTCAAGTTTTGTTCCATTCGGAGGTCGTTTGGTACTCCATCGGTTAACCGGGCATCCGCAAAGTCCATTTGAGTGTCCAGCAAAAACCCCCTCCAAAACCAGCCCAAAACCCACCAAACTCTCTTCCATGCTCTAGGTCGTTCGATCACGATCGTGTGGGCGAAAACCGCACCTCATTTGGAGCCTCCTAGCTCCCTCTACCTATTTATATGTGGGCATCCCGAATTACAATCGCAGTCCAAACCCTAAAAAAATCCCTCCGCGCCGCCGGAAGCGTCCGTACCCCGCCGGACACGTCCGCCGCCGCGCCCCGTCCAATCCCGTGGTGCCACGTGTCCCGCCGGCCTCTCCACCGCGCCGGCCCGCGAGCCCGCCGCGGGCCCGCCGGCCCGCATCGCCGCCGCCCGCGCAGCGCGCGCCCGCCGCCGCCGCCGAGTTGCCCGCCGCCGCCGCAACCGGCCACCGGCCGCCGCCACCGGCCGGCCCCGCCATGCCCCGCCCGCCGGCGACCGGCCCCTCCCCGCCGCCGCGCTCCTCTCCGTCGGCCTCGCCTCCTCCTTCCCTCCGGCGAGCACCGGCAGCCCGAGCACCGTCCAGCCCCGAGCCGGCGAGCTCCTGTAGCGAAGCCCGATCCGATCTGGTGAGGCCCCGTTGACTTCCTCGCGCCCGTTTTTTTTTCTCTTAAGTCTGGAATTCCATCAGCAAGTGCTTCTGTTCCCGATGCGATAACTTTGTGCATGTAGCTCCGATTTGCGCGTATAATATGTCAAATTGTTCGCCTCGTGATGCTCTTCATTTTGCTCAATTGAACCATTTTCATTAGAGGTAATCCTGGTGCCCAAATCTTCGTTGGAAGAGGGCTAGTTGCTGTTAATCTCTGGTTCTTATCAGAACTTGGAGATTTGTCATTTTTGTATCATTTATTCTGTGCATCTTTTGAGCATGAGCTCTACATGTGTTTTGAAGTATGCCATGCCATCTTTCCAGTGGTATAGTCCATGTATTTGTGTGATCTTTGTGGTGACTAGCACAAGCATGCAAAGTAGGCCCCGTAATAATTCTGATTCAGGGACTTAGTGATTTCTCTAAGTCCTCGTCTGCTGCAATTTTATTGCCATGTAAACTTGATGCTACAGAGAGATCCATGCATATTTTGGAGATGTTCAGTAAGGATGTTTTGTAGCTATTGTTGTAATCGATCCATTCCTGCAATGTTTTGCAATTATGGAGTGACATAGCATGACTCAATCTTGCTCTAATTGTGCTATAAAATATTTCTGGCAGATTCTTAACATGGGATGCATTTTTGCCAAGCTTATTGTAGTTGATCCATACATGCTATGCAATTGTTCTTGCCATGGATAGGTTCATAAACATGCCATCTTGCTGTAGGTATGCTTGGTTTGTCATGAATTGCTCTGTAGTGAGTGCATCAAGCTCACAAAGAGGCCTACATATTAATATTTCTGTCATGCTCTGTTTTCTGCGAAGTCTGAAACCTGATAACGAGACTTGCTATGTTTACATGCTTGCCATCATATCTTCTGGCCCTTTCTGGCTTATGGTCAGTAAGGGACTTTTGTCATGTGCATTTAGTAGAACACTACCATGCCTTGTTTTTCTATGTTAAGTTCTTGTAGCATGTTGATTTTGTGCTCTGAACATTGCTACCTGATGCTGATTTCTGCCATGTCCAGTTTTTCACTAAGTCTGTGAACCTGTAATCTTTTGCACTTTTTCCATGCTTGTTTGAGCTTGATATGTTGTGAACTAGCCGTAGCTCAGTGTTCATCTTTTGTCAAGCATCTCCTGTAGATTACTGCCATGTGCTTTGTTGCTATGTTGGGGTGCTGTAGAATTGTTACTTGTTGTATTTTAAGTGCTATCTTGCTGTTTATCGCAGATTAGTGTCATTCTTGTTTTGCTTGCCATTTGCAAACCGTGCATCCGATTCCGGTGATCTTTATATCGATTTCGACCGAAATCATCTCATCTTTCCAGTGGCATGCTTGGTTTGCTAAGTTACTGCCATGCTCATCTTTTTCCTTCCGGAGCACGCATATGCATCGCATATCATATCTTGCATATCATACATATTTTGCATCATGTTGCTTGTGCATTTCTCGTTGTTGATTGTGGTTCCGTTTGTTTGTGTTCTTGTCTTGGATAGAGCTGGGAGACGAGTTCGTGAACGAGGAACCTGTCGAGTACGCTTACGAGGATCAAGCTTTCGACAACTCTGAGAATCTTGCAGGCAAGATGACCACCCCTCGAAATCACTTCTATCTTTGCTATGCTAGTTGTTCGCTCTATTGCCATGCTCCGCTACCTATCACTTGCTATATCATGTCTCCTATTTCAGCCATGTCAGCTCTAACCATCCTTTCCTAGCAAACCGTTGTTTGGCTAAGTTACTGCTTTTGCTCAGCCCCTCTTATAGCGTTGCTAGTTGCAGGTGAAGTTGAAGTTTGTTCCATGTCGGAACATGGACATGTTGGGATATCACAATATCTCTTATTTAATTAATGCATCTATATATTTTGGTAAAGGGTGGAAGGCTCGGCCTTATGCCTGGTGTTTTGTTCCACTCTTGCCGCCCTAGTTACTGTTATACCGGGATTATGTTCCTTGAGTTTGCGTTCCTTACACGGTCGGGTGATTTATGGGACCCCCTTGACAGTTCGCCTTGAATAAAACTCCTCCAGCAAGGCCCAACCTTGGTTTTACCATTTGCTACCTAAACCTTTTTCCCCGGGTTTTCGCGAGCCCGAGGGTCATCTTATTTTAACCCCCCCGGGCCAGTGCTCCTTCGAGTGTTGGTCCGAACTGAGCAGACTGCGGGGCCCCCTCCTAGAAACTCGAGGTCTGGTTTTACTCGTAGGATGTCTCATCCGGTGTGCCCTGAGAACGAGATATGTGCAGCTCCTATCGGGATTTGTCGGCACATTCGGGTGGCTTTGCTGGTCTTGTTTTACCATTGTCGAGATGTCTTGTAAACCGGGATTCCGAGACTGATCGGGTCTTTCCGGGAGAAGGTTTATCCTTCGTTGACCGTGAGAGCTTATGATGGGCTAAGTTGGGACACCCCTGCAGGGTATTATCTTTCGAAAGCCGTGCCCGCGGTTATGAGGCAGATGGGAATTTGTTAATGTCCGGTTGTAGATAACTTGTCACTTGACCCAATTAAAATAAACCAAGTGCGTGTGTAGCCTTGATGGTCTCTTCTCGGCGGAGTCCGGGAAGTGAACACGGTCTGTGTTATGTATGTCGTAAGTAGGTGTTCAGGACCTCTTCTTGGTCATTGCTAGATGACGTCCGTTCCATTGCTTCTCTTCTCGCTCTCATTTGCGTAAGTTAGCCACCATATATGCTTTTGCCGCTGCAGCCCCACCTCTTTGCACCTCTTTATCCTATAAGCTTAAATAGTCTTGATCTCGCGGGTGTGAGATTGCTGAGTCCCCGTGACTCACAGATTCTACCAAAACAGTTGCAGGTGCCGACGATGCCAGTGCAGATGATGGCGTCGATCTCAAGTGGGAGTTCGACGAGGAACGTGGTCGTTACTATGTGTCTTTTCCTGATGATCAGTAGTGGAGCCCAGTTGGGACGATCGGGGATCTAGCATTTGGGGTTGTCTTATTTTCATCTGGATTTTGACCGTAGTCGGTCTATATGATTGTACTTTGGATGATGTATGAATGATATTTATGTTTTGTGTGAAGTGGCGATTGTAAGCCAACTCTTATCCCATTCTTGTTCATTACATGGGATTGTGTGAAGATGACCCTTCTTGCGACAAAACCACTATGCGGTTATGCCTCTAAGTCGTGCCTCGACACGTGGGAGATATAGCCGCATCGTGGGCGTTACAGCTGGTTCTCGCCAATCAAATTGTCGTCGATTTTGCCCCTATGTCTATTGAACATATCCATCCTTGATCAGAGCGTCTGTTTCTGATCCTTCGCTTTGTAAATCATAATTCCTTTGCAATTGAGCTCTAAGTTACTTAGTTGTTTCCATAATCTAAGGTCTTTGCATTAATTCTACCTCTGGTTGTGTGCCGATACTCACATCAGATCCTTTATGGACCATCAGAACCTTGTTGGATTTTATCCGACAACGTCCTTCATATTCAATCACTTTGGAAGTTCTTTCCCTGATACATAATGCCTTTAGTAAATTGTATCCTCTCGTTTTGTCGCCCATGCTCTACTATCGAGCTTGAGTTATTTACCCCTGAAGCTTGTGGTATATGTTTCCACGATGCCCTGATGGGTTGAACCTATGCCTTTCATAGTATGTGTGAACTCGAAAGTTTTCATGAGTCATACTCTTCTGGTATTTTGCCAGATAAAACTTTTCAACACTGCAACTTCATCAAACGCGAGAAGTGAATGAAAGGGTATGCATTGGAGAAGTGGGAGTCGACCTTGAACTTTGTGTTCATGCCCATGGACACGATGTAGATCCTATCATAGAAGCTTCTAGTAATAATAACTATTTCCTTGATATGATATCGTCTAGTATCTGTGTATTGATCCTTTTGCAATCGTGGTTCCGACCATGTTCTCCTTTAAATACCATTTCTCGTGCAAGTTTAAGCACTTGTCCTCTGCAGAGCAATACCCCCGTCCAACCTCTACTTTGGTCTGTCGTCGAGTATTACCCCCCTGGTATCTCGTGAATGCCAAGGAACTACTTAACTTCTTATGAGTTCTTCATCAACTAATATTCTTGCCGATTCCATTTTTCCAACGGGTTCTGAGTTGTTAGAACCCCTCAAAGACACCGATAAGTGAATCAATTCCGCACTCCGATTCAATAACTCTAAGTAATTTTTGTGGCTTACGAGTTTAATAATCCTTCAAGTCATTCCTAGCCTGCTCGGCTATGTCATTATCGTGCCGATTTTAACTGTGCTACCTGGACCTTCCCAGCGCACAAATTTCGACAGTGAGCTAATCTTGCGTCGATCTTCCTCGTCATATCACTTCTCCTTGAACAACAACCTTGATTTCGAGTTTGTGTCCTACCTGTGGTTCCAATAACCTTTCGCTTTCATCATTCCTTTGACTTGATGTCATCGTCGATCAATTACATCTTCTTGAAAACCTCTCGACAAATTTGTCGTGATCATTGTCAACAGTTTGACTTCTTCCAAGTTGTGTGTCGAAATTCAGGATGAGAAATACCATCCTTGCCCCTTGATGAATTGTGTTATCATCGACAACATTCTTGCCTCCCCCCAACACAAACTTGTTCATATTTTGTGTTGTATCTTGATTTCCCTGCTATCCAACTTATGTTATGTTCTACCGTGGAGTATTACCATCTTTGATGTCAAGAATGTCGTGAGCATTACTCCACCTCTTAAGAATTCTTGGTACAGTGATACTTCTCACCATCACCATTCTTTCTTGGTCCCCGTGTTGTTTCTAAACGAAATACCGACAAATGGTCTGTGATGTGTAAATTCTAAACATCTAGCAACCCTATTGCTTTGAAGTTATTGGTCTATAGTTTCATTCTACATCTATGGCTTAATGAATCATCATTCGAACATTGATCGTGCTACCTAGCCCATATTTCTGGTGCACATTTCAACCAATGTTTAACTGTGTATGTTTTCCTCGAGCATACATCATTAAGTCATTCAATCTAGCTAATGTTATCTCCTTGTTCACATAGTTGTGGAAATCCATCTTTTTGGAAATCTCGATGAGTTGTCGCTGAGTCCATCAGCCACCTCCTCATCCTCTCCTTAGTCTAATGATGAACTCTCATTTCGGAACTCACTCCGAGTCTGAGGTATCCTGACACCAATCAGATCTGAATCTCAGTCAGATATGATGGTTAGGACATTTTCCAAGAGTCTTAACATTGGTCTTTATATCACCCGGTAAGGTGATGTCATGCCTAGCACACCTGACCGGAGGACCTAGTGTTATAGTTTCCTTCTTAACAAGGTTAACCATTTTTTTCGTGAGGAAATTGAATGCCTTGTTTAATGAGTTCATCCTGATGGATCCCTTGTGTATCCAAAGTCTGACCTTTGCTTGAAGACCTTATCAATGCTATCTCGAAGCATGTCTGTGGTGCTTTGATTTTCAACCAGAACATTTGAAGCCCAATGCTAAATGTTACTTGCTCAATTATCCAAACACCGTTGCATGGGTAATGTCATGAAATTTCTCTCCCCTTTCCTAAAGAGTTTTCTACATTATATCCTTCCAAGGATATCATGCTCTGCTTGTCCTTGGGAAGGATATACCCCTGATATATGTGTTTAAACACATTTTCCCTTCCATTGTTTGGCTTAACCTTTCTTGTGATCTATATGATCTAAGCAGTAATATTCTCCTGCTTATGTATATACCTCGGTGTACAATTCTGTCAGCAAGACCCTGTTACTATTATTGATGACATTTCGGTAGCCACCGATGGACGAGAACCTTGCCTATTGGCCCGCCTCGTTCAACGAGCAGGAAAATGGTTCTCTTCGTCCCTCGCCCTTGGTATCGATGTTGTTGCCGACATAACTGACAGGCTACCCTCTGACACGCCTTACTATCGTGACCGTGCAAGATGTCGACCCCCTTCCTACTTTCAACCACATGGTGGGCCCATAACCCACAGCTCCACAGGATCGAAGCCTGACTCTCCTGTACACCTTGATGACAAAGTTATCCCTTGCTCTTGGTTTCGCAGGTAATTCGCGAGCCACCTTCCTAGTGATCTATTCTGGTATCAGACACAATACTTATTCTCGTTGCTCTGAACCCCTTCAACACTTCGTTTCAGGCAACGAACGATTACCTATGCGCTTGAAACTTCTATTTTGCACCTCTTACTTTGCTCTCGATAATTTCTTAAGTTTCAATTCGAGAGTTACTTTCCGCCACCTTCCCCGATGTTATCGACCAGATGAGCAACATTGTAGCGGTCGGTTCTTCTAAAGTTACCCCTTGTCCTTTCGTAAGTACGATGAAATTTCCGAAGAAAGGATGATGACTTCATCATGATGACCTGAAGTAGGGGAATGAAGACATCAATGTAATGGATCGATCTCTTCGAGAAGAGCAACCAAGACCGAGAAAAATCATTGGAATTTCGTAACCTAATCTTCCCCTTACTCCCCTCTTAAATCTCGGGACGAGATTTCTTGTACTAGGGGAGAATTGTGACGCCCGGATAATTATGCTACAGTAAACCTACGCTAATGATGCCACGTCACCTCTGTTACTGTTGCTAACCTCGCGTTAGATCAAAACGTTTCAAAATCAAATTTGAATTTTAGGCAAACATTAAAAGTTTTCAAACATAAAAACTAAAATGTTCTAGAGGTGACAAATATTGCATAGTTAATTATGGTGGAGAATCCACATATTTATAAAATATTTAAGTGCACTAAAATGATTTAACCCATAGTGAAAACAATTAAATAAATGCCTAATTTTATAACATATTAAAACTATTTTATTATGGGCTAGGAATTAATCTGACAGTAGTTTATTTATAAATACAAATTTAGATACCAGTGGAAATTTTTATAAAACTAAAAATAAAAGAAAAGAAATAAAACAAAAGACAAAAAAATAAATGGGGAAAAAGGGGACCCTTCCCCCCCTCGGCCCAGCTAGGCCTTGGCCTACTCAGGCCGGCCCAGCCGCCACTCCATAACCCCCTCACCCGTAACCCTAGCTACCGGTCGCCCCACTCCCCTCCCCACGATTCCCACGCCTGTCTCTCCCTCGATCCACATCTCCCCTCCTCTGCCCCCGATTGGACCGGAGGGATCGCCCCCATCGTTGCGCCGCTGCCCGTCGTCCTCCCCGTCGCCGGCGTTAAGGCCCGTCGCCGGATCTCCTCCCCTCCGTCGCCGCCTCGCCTCCCCTCTCGCACCTCTTCCCCGACCCAATATGGATCGGGAAGGGGCAACGAGCCCGACGCCCTTCCTTCACCGAGGCCATCGCCGGACCGCTCGTCGTCGTCGAATCGCCGGCGCCACCTCGCCCCGAAGACACCCCGCCTCCCCGACGCCGCATCGCCGGACCGCTCGTCTTCGTCCTCCTCCATGACCGGCCTCCTAACGCCTCGCCGCCCCGCTTCTCTTCAACGTTGGTGAGGCCATCGGCCTCCTGCTCCCCCTGCACTCCGTCGTCGATCCGACCACCGCACGGGCGCACGCCCTTGACCACCGCCCCGTACGCGCGCCGACCGTGCTCACCGCGGCCTCGCCCCGCCCGGTGTGCCGTCGCGTGCGCCCGCAGCCGCGCCGAGCCACACCCGCCGTGCTGCTCCTCCCCGGAGCGCTCGCACCTGCCGTGGCCCACACCACCGCAGCCTCCTCTGCTGCCTCCATCGCGTGCCCGCGGCCGACTGCTGCTGCCTCCGGCGACCGTGCTCGTTCCCCGCTGTCGTGCCACTCCGCCGCGACCCCGCCCGTCCACCCCTACCTCTGCTCCTGCGCACCGGCGCTGACCCGCCGTGGCCCAGCCACTGCCGCCTCCTGCGACCTCTCCCTCCCCGCTAGCCCCTGCCGGCAGCCTCGCCGTGGCCGCAGCCCCCGCGCCCGCTGGCCGCATCGAGCGCTCGTGCCCGTTCGGGCACCCTCTCAAGTACCGCCAGCCCGCACCCGCTAGCGGCCAAACCCGCTAAGCCCCTGGGCGAATCACAGGGGGGTCACAGCCCCCTGAACGTTAAAAAAAGATAGATAAAAAATTATTATTAAATTAAATTAATTGATTAATTAACTAACTAATTAATTAACTTAATTAATCCCGCTTAGTTAAACTAATTAAACTTAATTAACCTAAATATCTAATTAAACTAACTAATCTGTTAGTTAGGGCAATGTGTCAATGACAGATGGGACCCACACGTCAGCTTGACCTAGTCAACACCTCTGTTGACTGATGACGTCATGCTGATGCAGTAATGCCATTTTCGGATTAAATTAATAATAATAATTTATAAATTGATTTAAATTTTTAAAAATGAATATAAAATAATCCGTAACTCGGATGGAAAAACTTTGTACATGAAAGTTGCTCAGAACGACGAGACGAATCCGAATATGTAGCCCGTTCGTCCACCACACATCCCTAGCATAGCGAACATGCAACTTTCCCCCTCCGGTTCATCTGTCCGAAAACGCGAAACACCGGGGATACTTTCCCGGATGTTTCCCCCTTCATCGGTATCACCTCCTACCATGTTAGGGCATACCTAGCACCGCGTTTTGCCTCCTTATGTTTTGTGATGCTTTGTTTGCTCTGTATTTACTGTTTCTTCCCCCTCTCCTTCTCCGGTAGACTACGAGACCGACGCTGCTGCTGCCCAGTTTGACTACGGAGTTGACGACCCCTCCTTCTTGCCAGAGCAACCAGGCAAGCCCTCCCCTTGATCACCAGATATCGCCTATTCTTCTCTATACTGCTTGCATTAAAGTAGTGTAGCATATTACTGCTTTCGGTTAATCCTATTCTGTTGCATAGCCTCTCATTGTTGCTACAGTTGTTACCCTTACCTGTTATCCTACTGCTTAGTATAGGATGCTAGTGTTCCATCAGTGGCCCTACACTCTTGTCCGTCTGCCATGCTATACTACGGGGCCGTGATCACTTCGGGAGGTGATCACGGGTATATACTATATACTTTATATACATGACACATGTGGTGACTAAAGTCGGGTCGGCTCGTTGAGTACCCGCAAGTGATTCTGATGAGGGGGCTGAAAGGACAGGTGGCTCCATCCCGGTAGAGGTGGGCCTGGGTTCCTGATGGCCCCCGACTGTTACATTATGGCGGAGCGACAGGGCAGGTTGAGACCACCTAGGAGAGAGGTGGGCCTGGCCCTGGTCGGCGTTCGCGGATACTTAACACACTTAACGAGATCTTGGTATTTGATCTGAGTCTGGCCATTTGGTCTATACGCACAAACCAACTACGCGGGAACTGTTATGGGCACTCGACGTCGTGGTATCAGCCGAAGCTCTTCTTGACGTCAGCGACGGAGCGGCGCGCGCCGGATTGGACTGGAACGCCTGCTAGGCTAGGTCTGCTTTCGGCCGCGTATGCAACGTGCAGGTGTGCAATTGTCGATGGGCCCAGACCCCTGCGCGCATAGGATTTAGACCGGCGTGTTGACCTCTCGGTTGAGCCGTGGGGCTGCGACGTGTTGATCTTACGAGGCCGGGCATGACCCAGGAAAGTGTGTCCGGCCAAATGGGATCGAGCGTGTTGGGTTATGTGGTGCACCCCTGCAGGGAAGTTTATCTATTCGAATAGCCGTGTCCCTCGGTAAAAGGACGACCCGGAGTTGTACCTTGACCTGATGACAACTAGAATCGGATACTTAATAAAACACACCCTTCCAAGTGCCAGATACAACCCGGTGATCGCTCTCTAACAGGGCGACGAGGAGGGGATCGCCGGGTAGGATTATGCTATGCGATGCTACTTGGAGGACTTCAATCTACTCTCTTCTACATGCTGCAAGATGGAGGTGGCCAGAAGCGTAGTCTTCGACAGGATTAGCTATCCCCCTCTTATTCTGGCATTCTGCAGTTCAGTCCACCGATATGGCCCTTTACACATATACCCATGCATATGTAGTGTAGCTCCTTGCTTGCGAGTACTTTGGATGAGTACTCACGGTTGCTTTTCTCCCTCTTTTCCCCTTTCTATACCTGGTTGTCGCAACCAGATGCTGGAGTCCAGGAGCTAGAGATCCCGAGGATGATTCTACATGGAGTTCGGCTTCGAGGAGTAGTTAGGAGGTCCCAGACAGGAGGCCTTGCCTTTTTGATCGTTGCAACTTTTGTGCTAGCCTTCTTAAGGCAAACTTGTTTAACTTATGTCTGTACTCAGATATTGTTGCTTCCGCTGACTCGTCTATGATTGAGCAATTGTATTCGAGCCCTTGAGGCCCCTGGCTTGTATTATGATGCTTGTATGACTTATTTATGTTGTAGAGTTGTGTTGTGATATCTTCCCGTGAGTCCTTGATCTTGATCGTACACGTTTGCGTGCATGATTAGTGTACGGTCAAATCGGGGGCGTCACACTTAGGCTCTTGCCACTCCTTATTCCATAGTCCATCAAATCCTTACCCAAAACTTGAAAACTTCACAACACAAAACTCAACAGAAAATCTCATAAGCTCCGTTAGTATAAGAAAATAAATCACCGCTTTTGGTACTGTTGTGAACTCATTCTTTATTTATATTTGTGTAATATCTATTGTATTCCAACTTTTCCATGGTTCATACCCCCCTATACTACCCATAGAATCATCAAAATAAGCAAACAACACAAAGAAAACAGAATCTGTCAAAAACAAAACATTCTGCAGTAATCTGGATAGTTCGAATACTTCTGTAACACGAAAAATTCTAGAAAATTAGGAAAACAGATGAAATTTGTATAAAAATCTTGTGTAAAAAATTCAGAATTTTATCACGCATATGTGATTTTTAAAACTTCTGGGATTGAGCGCAAAAGTTTCTATTTTTCAACAAGATCAAATCAACTATCACCGTAAGCTATCCCAAAGGTCTTACTTGGCACAAACACTAATTAAAACACAAAAACACAATTGCTACGAATGTAATAATGTGTATTCTCATAAAAACAGAAAACAAAAATATTAGGTTGTCTCCCAACAAGCGCTTTTCTTTAAAGCCTTTTAGCTAGGCGTTGATAATTTTAATGATGCTCACATGAAAGATAGCAATTGAAACACGAAGAAAGCATCATGTAGCATGTGAAAAACACATCTAAGTCTAACATACTTCCTATGCATAGGCATCTTATAAGCAAACAAATTATCAAGGCAAGCAAAAAGTAGCATATGCAAGGAAGAAGAAAGGAATAATAACAATCTCAACATAACGAGGTAATTTAGTAACATGAAAATTTCTACAACCATATTTTTCTCTCTCATAATAATTACATGTAGGATCATAATCAAATTTAATAATATAACTATCCCATAAAATATTCTCAACATGATCCACATGCATGCAAAGTTGACACTCTTCCAAAATAGTGGGATTATCATAAAATAAAGTCATGACCTCTCCAAGCCCACTTTTATCAAAAATTTCATAAGATTTATCAATATCCAAAGTAGTGGGGTAATTATTTCCTAAAGTTGACACTCTTCCAAACCCACTTTCAATATTATTGCAAACATTATTATTGTGAGGCTTAAATAAATTTTCAAGATCATAAGAAGCATTATCACCCCAATCATGATCCTTGCAATAAGTAGTAGACATAGAAAAACTAGCATCCCCTAGCTTAGGGTTTTGCATATTATTAGCACAATTGACATTAATAGAATTTATAATAGAACCATTGCAATCATGCTTTTCATTCAAGGAGCTATCGTGAATCACTTCATAAATTTCTTCTTTTGACACTTCATCACAATTTTCAGATTCACGAATTTCAAGCAAAACTTCATAAAGATAATCTAGTGCACTCAACTCACTAGCAATAGGTTCATCATAATTGGATCTCTTAAAAAAATTAGCAAGTGGATGAGGATCCATAAACTCTTTGCTTACTGCATTTCAATAAAATACACAATTATGCCAAGCAAATGAGCAAACAAACCAAGTAAGACATACGGGGAAACGAAAAGACAAACGGAAGAAGGGCGGAAGAAAAGGGCAAATCTTTTCGAAAATCATTTTAGAAGTGGGGGAGAGGAAAATGAGAGGCGAATGGCGAATAATGTAATGCAAGAGATGAGAGTTTATGATGAGTATTTGGTATGTCTTGACTTGGCGTAGATCTCCCCAGCAACGGTGCCAAAAATTGGCAAGTTGACGGGAGACGAGTCTTGATTTGGCGTAAATCTCCCCGGCAACGGCTCCAGAAATTCTTCCTGCTACTTCTTGAGCTTGCGTTGGTTTTTCCCTTGAAGAGGAAAGGGTGATGCAGCAAAGTAGAGATAAGTATTTCCCTCAGTTAGAGAACCAAGGTATCAATCCAGTAGGAGACAACGCACAAATCACCAATACTTGCACAAACAATCAAACAACTTGCACGCAACGCGATAAAGGAGTTGTCAATCCCTTCACGGTTACTTGCAAATGTGAGATCTAATAGATATAGATGAAACTAAACAAAAGATAGAGTAAATAATTTTGGTATTTTTGGTTTATAGATCGGAAAGTAAAAGATTGCAAAATAGTAGATCGGAAACTTATATGATGGAAAATAGACCCGGGGGCCATAGGTTTCACTAGAGGATTCTCTCAAGATAGCAAATAATACGGTGGGTGAAGAAATTACTGTCGAGCAATGGATAGAAAAGCGCAAAGTTATGACGATATCTAAGGCAATGATTATGAAATATAGGCATCACGTCCGTTTCAAGTAGACCAAAACAATTCTGCATCTACTACTATTACTCCACAACTCGACCGACTCCTGCCTGCATCTAGAGTATTAAGTTCATGAAGAACAGAGTAACACATTAAGTAAGATGACATGATGTAGAGGAATAAACTCAAGCAATATGATGTAAACCCCATCTTTTTATCCTCAATGGCAACAATACAATACGTGCCTTGCTGCCCCTACTGTCACTGGGAAAGGACACCGCAAGATTGAACCAAAGCTAAGCACTTCTCCCATTGCAAGAAAAAACCAATCTAGTTGGACAACCCAAACGGATAGTTCGAAGAGAATTACAAAGATACCAAATCATGCAAAAAAGAATTCAGAGTAGATTCAAATAATATTCATAGATAAGCTGATCATAAATCCACAATTCATCGGATCTCGACAAACACACCGCAAAAGAATATTACATCGGATAGATCTCCAAGAACATCGAGGAGAACATGGTATTGAGAATCAAAGAGAGAGAAGAAGCCATCTAGCTACTAGCTATGGACCCGTAGGTCTGTGGTAAACTACTCACGCTTCATCAGAAGGGCAATAGAGTTGATGTGGAAGCCCTCCGTGATCGAATCCCCCTCCGACAGGGTGTCGGAAAAGGCCCCAAGATGGGATCTCACGGGTACAGAAGGTTGTGGTGGTGGAAAAGTCTTTTCGTGGATGCTTCTGGTGGTTTGGGAATATATGTGAATATATAGGTGAAAGAATTAGGTCACGGGAGTCGCGGGGGGCCCACAAGGCAGGGGGCGCGCCCTACCCCCCTGGGCGCGCCCTCCACCCTTGTGGTCGCCTCGTGGCTCCTCTTACTTCATCTCCAAGTCTCCTGGGTGTCTTCTGGTCAAATAAAAATCATCGCGAAGGTTTTATTCCGTTTGGTATTCCTTTTCTGCGAAACTCAAAAACAAGGAAAAACAGAAGCTGGCACTGGGCTCTGGGTTAATAGGTTAGTCCCAAAAATAATATAAAATAGCATATTAATGCATATAAAACATCCAAAACAGATAATATAATAGCATGGAACAATCAAAATTTATAGATACGTTGGAGACGTATCAATGAACCATTTGGGAAAGAGTATGCAAGGCACACGGGCCAACATATGAACTGTGTGCGATATGTGCCCCATCGCGCACGAGTTTTCTGCGAAACTCGTCTGCCATGCAAGACTCCATCGCACATGTTTCCGAACAATTACCGTGTGCGATAATGTTCTATCACAAATGGTTTAGGAGCCCCTTCGCACACATACAAGTGATGTAGAACGTTTGTGATTTGTTGTGTATCGCCAATGGTTGCGGTAAGAGTGACGTGTGCTTTTCGTTTGGGATCCCACACGTTTCCTGAAAAATTTACGACTGGAATTGTATCTTACATTGGGCATGGTTTAATCCAAGCTTTCGTGTGCGATAATGTGGTATCACAAACGGTTCCGGAGCCCCTACGCTCATGTAGTAGTGCTGCAAATCATCTGCGATCTGTTATGTATCACCGACGGTTCCGCTACGATTCACGTATGCTTTCCGATGTGGATTGCACAGACTCATTTAGTTGAACCGTGTGCGGAGCAATTGTGTCACGCCCAATATGTGATCCTATCCGAGAGGAACTCGAAGGTCCCACCAAGGATAGAGCCGCATATTGAAGCGCTTTTGCAGGCTGGATATCATTACATCATACCATTACATAATATTTGGGGATACATACAAAGGGCATACAAATGCCACAAGAATACATCAATACATCATACATGAGGACAACATCCGACTACGGAAGAAACACAAACAGAGACTCAAACGACATCCACCTTGCTAGCCCAAACTGCCGACCAAGAACCTATCCCAAGATCGATGAAGAAGAAGAACTCCAAAACAAGTAAACATCGCTCTCACGTCGGGTCATCGCATTACCTGTACCTGCAACTATTGTTGTAGTAATCCCATTACCATGGGTATCAAGACTAGCAAAGCTTAATGGGTATGGAATGGATAAGTGGTGAGGTTGCAGCAAGTGGCTAAGCATTCTATGGTGGCTAACTTACGAGTACAAGAGTAAGATGAGAAACTACGCAAACAGTCGCAAACGAGGAATGATCAAGAAGTGATCCTGAACTACTTACGTTCAAACATAACCCCACCGTGTTCTCTTCTTGAAATCACTCGAAAAGGGACGGTCACGGTTACGCACGCGGTTGGTGTATTTTACTTCGAATCTGGTGTCAAGTTCTCTACAACCGGACATTAAAAATTCCCATCTGCCGCATAACCGCGGGCACGGCTCTCGAAAGTTTAAACCCTGCAGGGGTGTCCCAACTTAGCCCATGACAAGCTCACGATCCGCGGAGACAATCCTCCATCTCGGGACCCTCGGATCAGACTCGGAATCCCGGTGCACAAGACATTTCGTCAATGGTAAAACAAGTCTAGCAAGACCTCCCGGCGTGCGGACACTCTGATAGTAGCCACGCGTATCTCATCTCAGGCCACGACCGGAGGAGCACAACGTACAACAACTGAGACCCGAGTTGCACCGGGGGAAGCCGCACACGACTCTATTTTGGACCAGCACTCATGAGGAGCACTGGCCCGGGGGTTGATTAAGTCCTCGGGGTCCAAAAAGTCCCTATGCAAGTTTTAGTTGTTATTAGGCAAATGGTAATACCAATATTGGGCCTTGCTGGAAGAGTTTTATTCAAAGCGAACTGTCAAGAGGGGCCCATAAACCCTCACCGTGTTAGGGACACAAAATCAAGGAACATAACACCGGTATGACGGAAACTAGGACGGCAAGAGTGGAACAAAACACCAGGCAAAAGGCCGAGCCTTCCACCCTTTACCAAGTATATAGATGCATTAATTAAATAAGAGATATTGTGATATCCCAAGATATCCATGTTCCAACATGGAACAACCTGCAGCTGCACCTGCAACTAGCAATGCTATAAGAGGGGCCGAGCAAAGCGGTAACATAGCCAAACAACGGTTTGCTAGGATGGTGGAAAAAGGTTAGAGGCTGACATGGCAATTTGGGAGGCTTGATAAACAAGTGGTAGGTAGCGCGACATAGCGATAGCATCGAGACAACTAGCATAGCAAAGATAGTAGTGAGCTCGAAGGAGACGGTCATCTTGCCTGAAATCCCCCTAGGAAGAAGAACGAGGCCATGAAGAAGACGAACAGGCATAGACGAACGAATCCTCACGATCGCAACGAAACAGAAACTATCAAGAAGAAGCACAACCGAAAAGAAGCAAACAATATGGTAAACACACAACACATAAACATGACATGATGCTCAACCAAGTATGATGAATGACAAGTCTACATGATGCTACTCATGGCAAGATATGATACAAACAAGAACAACACATCAAAGCAAGTTTACATGAGGCCAGAATCAACATACAACAATTCCGAAAACTCCCCATATGCAAATTTCGAATTTGGTACTGATATGAAAAAACTTTAAGTTAAAGTTGTTAAACATCAAGTTAAAGTGCACCAAGATGATCTATGCGTTTTTTAGTCAAGTTACATATAAAGTTCATTTAATTCGGAGCTACGGCCTAGAAGATATGAGCAAAACAAGTTAAGCATGGCATTGATGCAAAGGCAAGCAAAACACAATCACTCCAAAACATGGATTCAACATAGCATGATAAAACTACATGCAAAACCAAGCAAGTTTCATATAGAGCATGCTCCAAACGGAGCCACGGTCAACACATACACACGAAACAAGTTTAAAGGACAAGCTGCCCAAAACAGCAACTACGCCTCTTACAAGCATCATAACAACATGCTCCAAGAACAAGATAGGCACAAACATGATATGCATTTAAAGTACAGATTACATGCTTCAATTATCATCAAGGTTCAGGTTCATAGGCATCAAAATTATTCCAACATGATCAAAGCAAAAGGCAACTTTATAACACAGATTATGACGGGGGAAAACAGGGCATACATGTGAGCAGGAATAACATGTTGACATGTTGGAGGCATGAAACAAACATGCTACGGTGCAAGAACATAGTAAGCAAGAGCATGGAATTAGAGTACAGGTTAAACATGGCAAAACAAGATTACTAAGCATCTCCATATAACCTCTAGATCAATGGCATTCATCAAGACAAGATTGCAAGATATAACAGATTCCCAGACTTAGTGAAAACAGAGTAAGGCTGAAAACAGATTCATGATGCATACTTTGAGACAACAACAGTATATGCTACAGGAACATTTCATGGCATCGAAGGGCATGGAAAGAACTTACATGTCAAGCACTCCAAAACATGATCTCTGAGATATTGTTAAATACCAATATAACATGCAAAAATATCATGGCAAGATTGCAAATGATAACAAATTCACAGACTTAGGCTGCGTTTGGTTGGACTTTCCGCACCAGCTTCAGCTGCCAAAAAGTCAAAAGCCAACCAAACGGCTTTTTTCTCGCAGCAGATTCGGGAGAAGCAGCAACTTCGGGCCAGTGTAAATCGCGTAGCTGCTCGACCCCGGATTCCAGCTGCGGAGGGCAAACCCTTCGTCGAAATTACCCACGCTGCCATCCCACGAGTTGTACCGGTTTGCTCCAATAGCTCCGCACGAGCCATCCACGAACAGAATCCATCCCCAGGAACAGAGTCGGCCTCGCAGGAAAGACAGGGCTAGGGTTGGCCGCCGCCGCCAGCTCCGGCGACCGTTCTCGCCCGCCGCCGCCAGATCCGGCGACTGTCCTAGCCCTCCCAGGTATATTCCCCTTCCTCCTTCCTCCTCTCTCCTTCCTCCCTCTGCCTCTTGCATCCCCTCCTCCCCTGTACCCCATGGCCCTACTCCGGCCGTCCATCTGGCGGCGTCGACGCCGGCGCCCAGGCCCTCCTTTCTCCTCCCCCCTCTCCTCCCTCCTCCCTCCTCCCTCCATCCCTCTTCCCCCTTCCCCATCCATCTAACCTTCTTTGTTAATGCATTTTTTGCTGTATTTTCTGGTGATATCCATTCATTAATGATGATTTTCCATATTTGTAGGTTGAATATATTGTGGACCCAGGGAATACTGTCTCCTGTGTCATTGCCCATTTACAAAAGGAAGGTAGAAATATCATCCATCTAATTGTCTCTGTTAATGTTTTTTTGCTTTTTTGTGATTTAGATGATTTTCCATATTTGACAGCATGTTGCTTGTTGATGTACAGTGCAGATTTGTTAGCATATTGCTTCATGATAACTTGTTGCATATTGATATGTGATTGGACAATGTCCAGTGCTATTAGTGCTGCAGAGATGCCGGGAGAGGGTGGGAAAGAAATACAATCATTTGAAGTTCAAACGACAGGGTCCGAAGCACCTTAAAGATTTACATGTAATATTTGACAAAGTACATGTCACAGGGGCTAGTGCTTCTTGTCCTGGAGATATATCTTCTGATGAATCAAGTGATGATAATGCGGTTCCTTTGGAGAAACCCGGTGATAGTGTTGAAATGAAGTTGGCATCTTTGAAGAAACCAAAAGCAAGCAAGAAGCGCAAGCAACCTTCAATCAAAAATGAGGAGAAGGAAGAGAAGAGTCCTTCTTACGATTGTAAGACCAGACATGTGAGAAGATAGAAAGTGGAGTGGAGAAGATAATTATGGGGTCAATATCTATTTATATGTAATATGTAGTATGCAACTTGAAACTATAATCGTTGAATTCGTATGTGTTAGCTGTGAATCATCTGAATTGTCATATTTTTTCTTTACAAAACGGTCGTTCTATTGCCTACCAATGTACATATCACTATTTTACGGTCAAGTTGCACATAAAAATATTGAATCATTGTCCAGGGTCATTACAAACAATTCACAGTCAAATCTGCAGTTTCACATATGTTTCAGCCAAACGGCTTCCAGCTTTTCCATAGCTGAAAGTTCACAGCAGCTTTTTCACAGCTCACAGCTCACAGTAGCTTTTACAGAATCTGCAGCTCAACCAAACACAGCCTTAGTGCAATTATTGGACATGGCAGAAACAACAATAAGTAAGCATGTTTACAAGCTTGTCTAAATTAGCACACAACATATCATGGAATGCAAATACTACCAACAGCAAGATGGCATGTTTTTGCAACTACTCAAGTCAATAATATGGTCATAGGTGCATATAACTCTAACTATGCACTTCGCAGAAATGAACTTGCTGTTAATAGACTGACAACAACATTTTTAAGCAATTTGAGAGCAAGAAAAGAACAAGCTACAGCAGGACATAATTGCAAACATTTCAATGGATGGATAGAGCATAATATGAGCTTCAAAACATGCTTACTGATCATCTCCAAAGTATGCATGGATTCACTATTAGCATCAAGTTAACATGGCAACATAATGTAGTAGTTTCAGACTCCACAGAAATTACTAAGTGTCTGAAATCAGAAACAGCAAGTACCCCACTTTGCAAGCTTGTTCTAGTCAACACAAGGAATATCAAAATAAACGGATTGCACCACTTCAAATATGACATGATTATGCTCCTGAAACATGTTGACATGATGCTCAAAAGAAAATCACACAAAATTTTATGAAAAAGACAAATAGGCATATTACGGCAGTTTTCAGCAGATTATAACATTTAGCACTTTTGCAACGAGGATTAAGGCATCAAGATGAACAATGACATGCATGCAAACTACACCATCATGTAGAGCATAGAGAGCATAACAAGTTCGTATAAATAACATCATCATCGAACCATCATGCACAAACTTATGTCCAACACAAGATGCATATAAGATGATAAAATCTCAGGACTTAGCCGAAAATCAATGTCTGAACGAGCGCAAAATAACTAAATGACGCACGGGCGGGGCACGGTGCTGCTCACCTAGGCTCATAGCGGGTCAGAGAAACCAGGCAGTTCGAGGTGGACCGGGGCTCGGGGCAGTTCGGCCCGGTTCGGTGGTTCGCTCCGGTCCGTGGGAGAAAACTGGCAGCGAGCCGAGGCTTGGACGGGGGTGGCAGCTCCGGCGGCGGGGCATGGTGCAGGGAGGCCACGGAGGTGGGGAGCTCGGGGATCGCGGACCCGGGGCCGGCGGGGCGAGATCCGGTCGGTTTCGGGCGGAGGCGGAGCTGGACGGCGGAGCTCCGGCGAGGCAGGCAGCGGAGTCAAGCGGGAGCTCCAGCGAGGTCGATGAGATGGCGCGGGGCGACGGACGATCTTGAGGTTGGCGGGGTCGGGCGGCTTCACGGGTGATGGCATCCTCCGGTGTGGCGGCGTACCCCGGCACGGGTCTGGTCGCTGGCGGGCGGCGGGGTCAGCAAGGGGAGCTGCGGGCAGCGGAGTCCCTGATCCAGATCGGGATCGAGCAGGACGCTCGGGAGCAGGGCGGCGCGGATTGGGCCCGGGGCGGGCCCGCGATGGGCCTCCAGGGCCGCGGCGAAGTGCAAGAGGCGGGGGCGCGACGTGGCAGCGCGGGAGTGGCTGGCGGGCGCGGGGTGGAGATGTGGCGCGCCCGGATTGGTCCGGGGCGCGGCAGCAGCGGCGCCAAGTGGTGATGGAGGGCTGGCCGGGCGCCGAATGCGAGGAGGAGGGAGGAGAAGGCCAAAAATGGCATGTGGGTGTGTATATAGGGTAAGGGCTAGGGTTTAGGGGTTTGGGGATGATTTCGGAGCCCTTTGATCGCGATCCGACGAATCCGATCGAGGGGGAGGTTAGGATGGACTAGTGGGCTGGTTTGGTGGGTTGTGTAGAAGGACTTGGGCTGAGAAGAGAGAGATAAAGTGCGGCCCGGTGACTGTTTCGGAGACCGAAACGTCCGACGAATAAACCGGCAACAATGCCGCTATATGTTATCCGTTGGGGCATCAAACGGACTCCATATGCGGTGAAATTTGGCAGGCGGCCTACCTACAACATAACAACACCGCACGCCAACTTTCATTCCATTCCGAGAATATTTTTATCCCACTTATAAAATAATCTTTCGGAGGTGCTGTGAGCGCGTGCGAGTGTGGATGGGCTCAGAACAAACAACAGAGAGAACTGGGAGACCCGGGCGGATGCAAGTTCTGAAAAACATGTAGATGAAATGCACATGATGACATGGCAAAGTGCAACACGCAAGCGAATGACATGGCAATGATGGCGAATAAACGGGAGACACCTGGCGCATCGGTCTCGGAGCGTTACAAATTGCCATGTTAAAGCAAAAATATCCCATTTGAATCGACATGCAAAAAAGCAAATTCGCCACAATATGCAATTGAACAAATAGTATCCACAGGAAGAACACTCATCAGATTTCGCAACAATTGCAATTGAACAAATGGTAGCTAAATTCCAATGATTTGTCGACATATATATGCATTACATAATTAATCATAGTGTACAAAATATGAAGACCTCATCAGATGGAAAAACAATGGATCCATGCGTATATGTTTAGCGGCTAACTCTTACTCAATGTTTCAGGAGACGGCATGCTAAAATCTTCATTATCACCAGTGGGATTGATGTAGTGATTCAGGAAGACGTCGCTGATAAATCTCCGAACCATCAACAATTCACCAGCGGGGAGCGGTTCAGTGATCCTCGGTTCTAAGATGAGTTGCAGTATTTTTAAGACCAGAAGACACACACGTGGCCCCCACCTCCGCCTCCCGCCTTCGGGCGGCGGTTGCAGAGCGGGTGATGACCCCCGGCGGTCGACGGTGGGCTGGCGGCCACAACCACCACCTCCCGCCTTCGGGCCGCGGTGGTGGAGCGGGTGATGGCCACGGTGGCCGGCAGTGGGGTGGCGGCCACGACGGCCACCTCCCGCCTTTAGGCGGCGGCGGTGAAGCGGGCAATGGCCCTGGCTTTCGACGGTGGTATGGCGGCCACGGCGGCAGACGGTGGGGTGGGGAGAACAGCGGCCGACAACAGCTGCCGACGGGCAGCGGCGGCAGAGCGTGTGGTGGGTGTTCCGCGCACACCTAACAGGAACGCCACACGCACTACACTACGCCGGGGACTGCGCCGCTGCCGCGGTGTAGCCTCCCAGCTGGAGCTGTCCTTTGATGACGGCGGAGTGGCTAAGCGACGATGACAGACCGGTGCCATTAGCAATTGTGGGAGAAGCATACGAGATAAGCTACATGGAGGGAGGGGAAATGTGACGCAGGACTCGCCGGCCGTGAGGGTTTATATAGCAAGCCGGTAAGCATTGGAAATTTGGGGGATTGCACTGAGTCGGGCGGGAAGCTTGCGCAGTTGCGCGGGAACGGGCTCACCGAAAATTTATTGGCGCCACTTGGAGCCACCATTTGGCCAAAAGAACGCCCCCGCGCGCTGCTCAAGCTTACCCTCGAAGTCGTCTGTGGCAGTGGGGTGATAAGGCGTGCGAGAGGAGGACGAAAGGGCCCGTACACATACGGTTTATAAAACAAATATTTGCGATTTAATTACCTACTAACCCCGTCCTGGTTTATAAGTCATCTTTGTATTTTTGTGCCAAATTTTGACTAGAGATTTAACTAATAAAATACGGATGCTTGTCGCCAAAGATTATATCGTTGGATTCGTATTTGAACATAGTTTCCAATTATATAATTTTTATAACATGCATTAACATTTTGTTGGTTAAATTTAAGGTCAAAATATGGCACAAAATATAAAAGGGACTAATAGACCAAGACAGATGTAGTAGCACACGGTCGCTCTCTACGCAGCGTCGCAACTGCCAGCCGGCTTTTAGACGACCATTCCCTGCGTGTTCAACTACTCTATGAGCGTGGTTGCTCGCGGTTGAGGCTGCTGCGACGCGCTCTGCTCGGATCTCGCCGCACGCGCTCTACTCTCGCGTCCCTCCGGGCGCTCTGCCCTCGTCCCTCCACGCACTCTGCCAGTGTTTGGGGCCGGCGCACGATCACGTACCAAGTGGTTGCTTGCTGAGGACAAGTACCAAGTGGTCGGCTTTGACATCGAGTTCACCAGCGGTCGTGTCAGGCACGATCAGAAGATTGTCGTCGCTCAGTTGTGCGTGCGACATGACGTCCTCGTCTACCACTACCACCTGGCCACAAGGCCTTGTGAGCGTTTCTCCAGGTTTATCAACAGCTCCGACTACAGTTTCGCTACGGTGGACACCACCAACGATCTAAAAGCACTCAAGGTTTCGGGCTTGACCTGCCAGAATCTTCTCAACATCCATGACCACTACAAGGTCTGGGGCAGCAACAACAACAAACAGAACTCCCTGGTTGACCTCGCCTTGGCCATCATCGACGCCTACTACATGAAGATGAAGGATGAGAGCAAGAAGGACAAGAACGCCTGGCATATTGTCTGGCATCAGAGACTAGATGAAGAACACATCAAGTACGCGGACAAGGACGCGCACAAAAGCTACGAGATGTACAGGCAGATTGTTGACATGAGAAAGTGTCTTCTTCCTGCCCTAGACGAGGGATCGAGCCACAGAGCAGTGGCGGGAGCATCACAAGAAGTAGATGAGTAGGCGATCATTTCTTCTAGTTTAGAATGCATGCAATTGTTTATTGAGGTGTGTGCGAATGATCTGTATAGTCATTTATGTAATTGGATGTTTATTCCAGTTATGTGTGTGCGCGCGCGCGCGCGCGTGTGTGTGTGTGTGTGTCTGTGTTATTCTTTTGTAGAAAGAGCAAATCACATGGCTTATTAGCAGCAATCATCTGTGTTATTATTGGTCTTCGCACACACTTCTGATTACGGACCTGTTTGATGCGTATCACACACATCTTGTTCAGTTGAACTGTTTCTGTTGTCTTGGCTCATCGAAAACAGTTCATCCGAGTGAACTGTATGCCCTTTGTCGCACACAGCTTGATCTGGCTAACCGTTTCGATTGTGTTGTCTAATCACACACAGTTCATCCTAGTGAAATGTATGTCGTATATCGCACACATGCTCATATGGCTTCCCGTTTCTGTTGTTCTGCCTCCTCACAAACAGTTCTGCTGGATTAACCGTTTGCCACACATTGCACACACAACTCTAATCTGAATCGTGTTTGATGTCACCGCCATCGCAAACGTTTTTTATCTTTTTGACGATTTTATTACATCACCGTTTTTGATTAATGCATTGCACACAGTTTCGTCGAAGGGTCTCTGATTGGACTGTCACATTTGGACCAACCTGCAGTAGTGGTTGATAAATCTTGTGTGATGCTTAGTCAGAATCCATTTCTTAACATAGAAGCCTTTGCAATCTCATTCGAGATGAATCTCCTGGCTTCAGTGACTAAGTTGAATTGCTCTACGAATCAGCTGTGAACTCAGGAACGTAGCTCTTTTGTGTTACTGAAATTAGTTTCTTCACTAAGGAGTTAGGGAACTTAGTTTTTGGAGTTGCCCTATGTTCTTTAGGGATCCATTTGTTGCGCCACCGATTTGAATTATGACCATTGGGTTCCATTCGTAGTGGGCCAGTTGGTCGACATCAGCTAGTTCTAGCTCTAGGCTATAAATAGCCCCAAACCTCACATTTTTCAGGCAGTTCTTCTTCTTATGCATTCATGAGCAATCCTAACAGACGAAAAACACATGCGAGAAACTATGTGTTGTGATTGAGCATCACAGTAAGAATAGAAACGAAGCCATTTCATACAACTTACTACTCTTGAGGTATTGATATCTCTAGATGGCTAGGTGTTGGTTTGTGAGCATCCGATGTGTGTATTCGCCTAAAAAAACTTTGCATTGGCATAGGGATCGCCACACGATCTACCCAGAGTGATTAGGTGACATATGTGCACTTAGCTCAAGGAGATTAAGGTGGAGTCTAAGTGACTTCAAAGCAGTGTGCTCATCCTCTCCCATGAAGGCGTAGATTAGTTGCCAACAAGTTGAACTTGGGTAAAGAAATCATGAGTCTTCACTTCATGTTGTTATTTTTCAGCACCTTCACCACACATATAGTTTGTGTTATACTTTATATTACTCTGTGTGATTGATCCTCTACAATTTTATTTTCTAGCATGTTTAAGTTTATATGTCTTTGGTCATTTATTTCTTCATATTGACATGCTTATTGTTTTTGTCTTCAGTAGTTGTTTCATCAAGTATATTTGCATGTGATAGTGCCTCCGTTACCATTACGTTCTAGAATTGATGTTGTGCCTTCAATCTGTTTACTTAAATTCAATTCTAGTACTTCAATTATGTTGAATACTTTGTTTTTGTACTTAGAATTTTTTTCGAAACTCCTATACACCCCTCTAGTCGTTTACCACGAACTTTGAATGGGGAGGAGCAAAGTTGGGGGCGTGGCAATCTTGTTCTGGTCGGTTCTTTAGTGTGTCTGTGTGGACGTTGTGGTTTGTTTATTGCCGAGGAGTCGGAGCTCCAAGGGTGAGCCCTAGATGGTGACTATGACTAGCAGTGGGTGGTTCGGCATGTGATTCTCCATGACTTCAACCTTGCATATTTTCTTGCCGTAGCTTATCTTCGGACTTGGAGTTGTCTTGCCATAGGCGCGTGTGGCCGACTGTTTGGCATGTCCCGACAAGTCTCGTGTGCTCATCGTGGAAAGAGTCTCGTTGTTGATCGTTCACACTGAAGAAAGTCGCTTGCTCGTGGAAAAATGATGCCAATGACAGTTCGATGGAAATCTCGGCGCTATTCCTTTTTCGGTGGCATATATGGGTCTTGCAGGTTGTGAGGACAGATATATGTGATTATCCATGTCGTGTGTCGGCATGTTGTTTTAGTTTTTACCGTTTCCGTAATTAACGGCAGTTCTTCTAAATTAAATGGACAGAGTGCTTTAGACCCCAGTTTTTTTAAAAAGTAGGAAAATCAACTATACATTGAGAGTGTACTCTCTCTGATTCATATTACTTGTCGCTCAAAGAGTTGTATTTGAAGGTATTTTAATGCTAAATAGTACATCTATTTGAGGGGGTAAAAGAGGGAGTACAATAAATACATCTTACATTGTGAAATTTTAGTAAAAAAAATACACCTCAGATAAAGGAACAGAGGGAGTAGATCGGAGGGAGTTACAATACTTTGTAGTAGTACAACTTCTCTGCTTGCTCTTTAAAAAAAGAAAAAGAAAACTTGTAGGCTCCGTTTCCAGACGGGTGGAGATAATTGTCATTTTTAGGTCACTTGAACACTACTCACTCATTAGTCACAGCCTGTGAAGCACAATTGGCAGTCAATCCGTTTGGGCGCACCATCTATCTATTGCTTGAGATTCCCACCAACAAAAGGAAATACGTAACTATCATGCAGTTATTTCTATCCATTTGTTTATGATACGATATGGCATCTTCCCAGGTCGCCTATGTCTATAGTGTACAGTGTCAGTGTGTGCTCATAGAAAATGCAAAGACAGGCATGCACTGTGGACGTGCACTGTATGCTTCATCTTGGTGCGCATGCCACCGCCAAAGACGTCCATTTGGCTGGAATGGAAGCCACCTCATGCATTATTTACACCAGCTAGCGCAGCGGGTATAGTATTCGTGTATTTAGCTCGTGTCAGTATGCAGAGAAATACTACTCCAGTTTCCATCGATCACATCGCACAGCGTCGGCATATAAATATCTGCGAGGACCGTCGGTGAATGGATCCATCATTAGGACTTGGAAAATTCCCACGTCCAGACCACGTCCAGCGTTCCATTCCACGCATCACGTGCACGCCGTTGCTGCAAGGCAATCAAGCTGAAGCATTTTTCTTCACGTCTCAGCCCCGCGTCCACCGCATCGATCGAGTATAGAGCCGCATCGATGGATCGATCTTGACTCGTCTTATCCGTACTGTATATTTGAAGGCTGGTACTTGTCTTGATTAGAGTGGCATGAGCAGATGGCATATCAACATCACACCTGGTCCCTTCCGCTGGGGGTTGGACAGGCACGACGAGTAGTGCGGCACTATAGCAACCGTTTTTTCTAGCACGCGGGCGCATGCCGCCGGCTCTCGGATGCGCCCACCTTTGATCCAATCAGCCCTAATTTGGATTTACTTGTTGCCGGTATTTGTTGCTATGACGAGGTGATGACCCGTCAAGGTAGCGTACGTACGTACCCCACCCCATGTTGGCTGCAACGCGGTCATCTTTGGCCTCGTGCCAATGTTGGTGGCTGAGGTACTGAGTTATAGGCTATCAGAGCAGCGCGTCGTTGTCGCTCTCCGGCGGTTACTGCCGGCCACCGCCGCGTTCCTCATGGCTTGTGTAGATGTAGGCATGATGCCGTTCCTTTTGCATTGCTTGCCTTGGACGACCAGAGAGCGGTGGGCGATGATATGGGTCGCTCGTAGCAGCCGCGAGGCTCGCGTCGCCCTGTCTCCTAGCTAATCCACCGGCCCAGCAGCGCAGTTTTCACCCTAGGTGTTTTTTTCTTAGTTCCTTTTTAAAACTAGGTTGATTTTTCTAAAACTATAAATATATCTAGAATTAAAAATCCTGAATTCAAATTTTTTTTTCAAATTCGAAAAAACATTCATCAAAAAATATTGGCCAATTCACAAAAATGTTCGCGTTTCTGAAAAATGTTCAAGAATTTCAGAAAATGTTAACGAATTTAACAAAATATTCAAGGACTCAAAACAGTGTCCCAAAACAACTTTTCAAAATGTTATCAATTTATAAATTTCGTCATAATTACTTGAAATTGTGAACAAAATTTCGAAAATTCCAAACACTTATTGGAAAATGGAAATATGTTTTCAAATTGTTAAAAAACTTTGAAATTCTGAAAACAATACGAACAATTTTTGAATGTGAACAAACTTGAAATTTCTAAATGTCATTTTTTGAAATTTTCCGAAAATGTGTGAATATGTGAAGAAAAGTTTAAAACAGGAACACTCCGAAATTTAGAAGAAAAAATTTAATTTGACCATTTAAAAAAATAAAACATTTTTAACATGTTAACAAAATTTGAAAGCAAGGAACATTCTTTAAAACCACTATCTTTTTAATACATGATTTTTTTTAAACAGGAGCATTTTTCTAAATCCCAAATATATTCTAAAATGCAGGCACTTTTTGAATATGTGAACAAATTTTGAAAAAAATAATAAAAATGAAATTCCAACATTTAAAAAAACATGTTTTTTTAAAACCATGAACAACCTAGCAAAGGAAAAGGGAAAAGAATGAAAAAAAAACTAGAACACGGAAAACCAGTTCAGGAGGCTTATAGAAGGTTCTGAAAACCCGCTGACGAAAAACCTGTCTCGCAATCTTGTGCGATCTGTCGCTCCAACCTGCCCACTAGGAGCGATGCTGCAGGCAATCGATCATTTACTGCTTGCAGTAAGTGACCCATACCATTTGCCTAGTTTGATTCTGGTAGAAAGCGAGCGCGCGTGGGAGGGGGGCAAGGCTATGTCTCGCTTATAGCACGAGACATCGTGCTCTCGCGTCATGGGAGGCCACGGCCTCGTTTTTTCACATTTTTTCTTTTCATTTTCCTTTCTTTCTTCTTTTACTTTTGTTAATCCTTTCAAATACTATAAACATTACAACTTTTTTTACATAAAACATTTCAAAAATGTTAATCAAGCATTTGAGAAAAGTTAAATGTATACAAAGAAAATGTTTCTCATGTAAACGAAAAATTTATACATAAAAACATACCATATGTGCAAAAAAAAGTTGATCTTGTATTTAAAAATGTTAATCAAGCATTTGAAAAGATGTCTAACAAGTATTTTAACAAATTTAGTCAAGCATTTGAAAATGTTAAAATGTGAATATAAAAAGATGTTGACGACGTATTAAAAAAATGTTAATTAAGCTTTTGCAAAGTGGCAAAAATGTGTATAGTAATTTTTTGGATTACATATTGAAAATGTTACAAAGTATTTGAAAAATGTAAACAAAGCATTTGAAAAATGTTAGATGTGTATAAAGAAAAAGTTTCTCATGTATACGAAAAGTATACAGTGTGTGTGGAAATTTTGAACATGTATTTAGAAAAAAATTAATTAAATATTATCAATAATGTTAGAAAATTATTTGAAATTTTTTAATCAAGAATTTGAAAAAACGTTAAATGTGTATACGTAGAATGTTGACCATGTATTAAATAACATCTAATCTTCTACTTGAAAATGTCAATTAAGCATTTGTAAATGTCAAAATATGTATATCAAAAATGTTAACCATGTATTCAAAAAATATGAATTTTGCATTTGAAAATGTTTATCAAGAATTTATGAAATATTAATATTTTGTATACATAAATGTTGACCATGTATTAAAGACATCATCAACTTGTATTTGGGAACTGTTAACGTGTTTAAAAAAAATACTTGACATATACAAAAATTTAGAAAAAAAAAGAAACTAAGAAAAATAAAAAAGTAAACCTGAAAAGGAAACAAAAGTAACCGAAGAACAAACGAAAAGAGTAAACCAGAAAAGTGCAAAAAATAAAAGAAAACAACAAAAGAACAATAAAGAAACAAAAAGGGGAACAGAAAAAACCATCTAAAACCAAGAAAGAAAGAAAAAACAGAGAAAAATGAGAAAGGAAAGAAAATTGCTGATGAAAACCATGGAAAAAAAAAGTAAAAACCAAAGAATAACGATGATAAAAAGAAAACCAATGAAACCAGAGAGGATGATTGTGGACATCTTTTTAAAATCATTGAACTTTTTTGAGATAGTAAATAATTACTAAGATCGCGTACATTTTTTGAATTTTGCGAACATTTTTCCGAAACTTAGTGAACTTTTTAAAAAAAATTGGCGAATATTTTTCTGACAGTCAGTGAACTTTTATTTAATGGGCAAATAATTTTTGAATAAGTGAACATAATTTTCAATCAATGAACTTTTTTTGAATCAATGAACATTTTTGAATCGGCGAACATTTTTTTAATTGCCGGTTTTTTCAATCCGTGAACATTTTTTGACTCGACGAACATTTTTCATTCAGTGAACATTTTTTTTGAAATGCATCAACATTTTGAGGCAGCCGACATATTTCAAATAGTTGAACTTGAACCCATGATTGTTTTTGTTTCGCAAACATTTTTTAACAAAACTAATGAACATTTTTCTAATTCGCGAAAATTTTGTCCAAATGCCAGAACATTTAAAATTCATCAAGTTTTTTTAATCCACGAGCAGTTTATGATTACTAAACAAATTAAACTTGAAAAAAATTGAACCCCCGAATTACTGTAAAGAATAAAAAAATTGAAAACAGAAAAAAAAAGATATACAAAATGTGGCGTACAGCCCCGCTGATGGGCCAGTCCAATAGACCAGCGTACCACGCGCTAAGTAGAAGCTCTCGTACTCATTGGGAGCTCCTATGTGTTGGGGAACGCAGTAATTTTAAAAAAATTCCTACGCACACGCAAGATCATGGTGATGCATAGCAACGAGAGGGGAGAGTGTTGTCCACGTACCCTCGTAGACCGAAAGCGGAAGAGTTAGCACAACGCGGTTGATGTAGTTGTACGTCTTCACGATCCGACCGATCAAGTATCGAACGCATGGCACCTCCGAGTTCAGCACACGTTCAGCCCGATGACGTCCCTCGAACTCCGATCCAACCGAGTGTTGAGAGAGAGTTTCGTCAGCATGACGGCGTGGTGACGATGATGATGTTCTACCGACGCAGGGCTTCGCCTAAGCACCGCTACAGTATTATCGAGGTGGACTATGGTGGAGGGGGCACCACACACGGCTAAAACATCAAACGATCAATTGTTGTGTCTCCAAGGGGTGCCCCCTCCCCGTATATAAAGGAGTGGAGGAGGGGGAGGGCCAGCCCTCTCTATGGCGCGCCCTAGGAGGAGTCCTACTCCCACCGGGAGTAGGATTCCCCCCTTCCAAGTAGTAGGAGTAGGAGTCAAGGAAAGGGGAGAGAGAAGAGAAGGAAGGAGGGGGCGCAGCCCGTCCCCCTAGTCCAATTCGGACTAGGCCTTGGGGGGCGCCCAGCCTCTCCTCTCTCTTTCCCTTAAAGCCCAATAAGGCCCATATACTCCCCGCGAATTCCCGTAATCTCCGGTACTGCGGAAAATACCCGAATCACTCGGAACCTTTCCGATGTCCAAATATAGTCGTCCAATATATCGATCTTTACGTCTCGACCATTTCGAGACTCCTCGTCATGTCCCCGATCTCATCCCGAACTCCGAACTACCTTCGGTACATCAAAACACATAAACTCATAATATAACCGCCATCGAACTTTAAGCGTGCGGACCCTACGGGTTCGAGAACAATGTAGACATGACCGAGACACGTCTCCGGTCAATAAGCAATAGTGGAACCTGGATGCTAATATTGGCTCCCACATATTCTACAAAGATCTTTATCGGTCAGACCGCATAACAACATACGTTGTTCCCTTTGTCATCAGTATGTTACTTGCCCGAGATTCAATCGTCGGTATCTCAATACCTAGTTCAATCTCGTTACCGGCAAGTCTCTTTACTCGTTCCATAATACATCATCCCGCAACTAACTCATTAGTTACAATGCTTCCAAGGCTTATAGTGATGTGCATTACTGAGTGGGCCCAGAGATACCTCTCCGACAATCGGAGTGACAAATCCTAATCTCGACATACGCCAACCCAACAAGTACCTTCGAAGACACATGTAGAGCACCTTTATAATCACCCAGTTACGTTGTGACGTTTGGTAGCACACAAAGTGTTCCTCCGGTAAACGGGAGTTGCATAATCTCATAGTCATAGGACACATGTATAAGTCATGAAGAAAGCAATAACAGAATACTAAACGATCAAGTGCTAAGCTAACGGAATGGGTCAAGTCAATCACATCATTCTCCTAATGATGTGATCCCGTTAATCAAATGACAACTCATGTCTATGGCTAGGAAACATAACCATCTTTGATTAACGAGCTAGTCAAGTAGAGGCATACTAGTGACACTTTGTTTGTCTATGTATTCACACAAGTATTATGTTTTCGGTTAATACAATTCTAGCATGAATGATAAACATTTATCATGAAATAAGGAAATAAATAATAACTTTATTATTTCCTCTAGGGCATATTTCCTTCAAACTCCCACTTGCACTAGAGTCAATAATCTAGATCACATGGCCATGTGATTTAACATCAATAGTTCACATCACCATGTGATTAACACCCATAGTTCACATCGTCATGTGACCAACACCCAAAGGGTTTACTAGAGTCAATAATCTAGTTCACATCGCTATGTGATTAACACCCAAAGAGTACCAAGGTGTGATCATGTTTTGCTTGTGAGAGAAGTTTAGTCAATGGGTCTGCCATATTCAGATCCGTATGTATTTTGCAAATTTCTATGTCTACAATGCTCTGCACGGAGCTACTTTAGCTAATTGCTCCCACTTTCAATATGTATCCAGATGAAGACTTAGAGTCATCTGGATCAGTGCCAAAACTTGTATCGACGTAACCCTTTTACGACGAACCTTTTGTCACCTCCATAATCGAGAAACATATCCTTATTCCACTAAGGATAATTTTGACCGTTGTCCAGTGATCTACTCCTAGATCACTATTGTACTCCCTTGCCAAAATCAGTGTAGGGTATACAATAGATCTGGTACATAGCATGGCATACTTTATAGAACCTATGGCTGAGGCATAGGGAATGACTTTCATTCTCTTTCTATCTTCTGCCGTGGTCGGGCTTTGAGTCTTACTCAATTTCACACCTTGTAACACAGGCAAGAACTCTTTCTTTGACTGTTCCATTTTGAACTACTTCAAAATCTTGTCAAGGTATGTACTCATTGAAAAAACTTATCAAGCGTTTTGATCTATATCTATAGATCTTGATGCTCAATATGTAAGCAGCTTCACCGAGGTCTTTCTTTGAAAAACTCCTTTCAAACACTCCTTTATGCTTTGCAGAATAATTCTACATTATTTCGATCAACAATATACTTATCAGAAATGCTGTAGTGCTCCCACTCACTTTCTTGTAAATACAGGCTTCACCGCAAGTCTGTATAAAACTATATGCTTTGATCAACTCATCAAAGCGTATATTCCAACTTCGAGATGCTTGCACCAGTCCTTAGATGGATCGCTGGAGCTTGCACATTTTGTTAGCACATTTAGGATTGACAAAACCTTCTGGTTGCATCATATACAACTCTTCTTTAAGAAATCCATTAAGGAATGTAGTTTTGACATCCATTTGCCAGATTTCATAAAATGTGGCAATTTGCTAACATGATTCGGACAGACTTAAGCATCGCTGCGATGAGAAAATCTCATCGTAGTCAACACCTTGAACTTTGTCAAAAACCTTTTTCGACAAGTCTAGCTTTGTAGATAGTAACACTACTATCAGCGTCCATCTTCCTCTTGAAGATCCATTTATTTTCTATGGCTTGCCGATCATCGGGCAAGTCAACCAAAGTCCACACTTTATTCTCATACATGGATCCCATCTCAGATTTCATGGCCTCAAGCCATTTTGCGGAATCTGGGCTCACCATCGCTTCCTCATAGTTCGTAGGTTCGTCATGGTCAAGTAACATGACCTCCAGAACAGGATTACCGTACCACTCTGGTGCGGATCTCACTCTGGTTGACCTACGAGGTTCGGTAGTAACTTGATCCGAAGCTTCATGATCATCATCATTAACTTCCTCACTAATTGGTGTAAGCATCACTGGAACTGATTTCAGTGATGAACTACTTTCCAATTCGGGAGAAGGTACAGTTACCTCATCAAGTTCTACTTTCCTCCCACTCACTTCTTTCGAGAGAAACTCCTTCTCTAGAAAGGATCCATTCTTAGCAACGAATATCTTGCCTTCGGATCTGTGATAGAAGGTGTACCCAACAGTAACTTTTGGGTATCCTATGAAGACGCACTTTTCCGATTTGGGTTTGAGCTTATCAGGATGAAACTTTTCACATAAGCATCGCAACCCCAAACTTTAAGAAACGACAGCTTAGGTTTGTTGCTAAACCATAGTTCATACGGTGTCGTCTCAATGGATTTAGATGGTGCCCTTTTTAACGTGAATGCAGCTGTCTCTAATGCATAACCCCAAAATAATAGTGGTAAATCGGTAAGAAACATCATAGATTGCACTATATCCAATAAAGTACGGTTATGACGTTCGGACACACCATTATGCTGTGGTGTTCCAGGTGGCATGAGTTTGTGAAACTATTCCACATTGTTTTAATTGAAGGCCGAACTCGTAACTCAAATATTTTTCCTCTGCGATCATATCGTAGAAACTTTTATTTTCTTGTTTACGATGATTCTCCACTTCACTCTGAAATTCTTTGAACTTTTCAAATGTTTCAGACTCGTGTTTTATCAGGTAGATATACTCATATCTGCTCAAAACCATTTGTGAAGGTCAGAAAATAATGATACTTGCCGTGAGCCTCAACACTCATCGGATTGTATACATCAGTATGTATTAGTTCCAGTAAGTCAGTTGCTCGCTCCATTGTTCCGGAGAACGGAGTTTTTAGTCATCTTGCCCATAAGGCATGGTTCGCAAGCATCAAGTGATTCATAATCAATTGATTCCAAAATCCCATCAGCGTGGAGTTTCTTCATGCGCTTTACACCAATATGACCTAAACGGCAGTGCCACAAATAAGTTGCACTATCATTATTAACTTTGCATCTTTTGGCCTCAATATTATGAATATGTGTATTACTACGATCGAGATCCAACAAACCATTTTCATTGGGTGTATGACCATAGAAGGTTTTATTCATGTAAACAGAACAACAATTATTCTCTAACTTAAATGAATAACCGTATTGCAATAAACATGATAAAATCATATTCATGCTTAACGCAAACGCCAAATAACACTTATTTAGGTTCAACACTAATCCCGAAAGTATAGGGAGTGTGCGATGATGATCATATCAATCTTGGAACTAATTCCAACACACATCGTCACCTCGCCCTTAACTAGTTTCTGTTCATTCTGCAACTCCCGTTTTGAGTTACTACTCTTAGCAACTGAACTAGTATCAAATACTGAGGGTTGATATAAACACTAGTAAAGTACACATCAATAACATGTATATCAAATATACCTATGTTCACTTTGCCATCCTTCTTATCCACCAATTACTTGGGGTAGTTCCGCTTCCAGTGACCAGTCCCTTTGCAGTAGAAGCACTTAGTCTCAGGCTTAGGTCCAGACTTGGGTTTCTTCACTCGAGCAGCAACTTGCTTGCCGTTCTTCTTGAAGTTCCCCTTCTTCCCTTTGCCCCTTTTATTGAAACTAGTGGTCTTGTCAACCATCAACACTTGATGTTTTTCTTGATTTCTACCTTCGCCGATTTTAGCATCGCGAAGAGCTTGGGAATTGTTTTTCGTCATCCCTTGCACATTATAGTTCATCACGAAGTTCTAGTAACTTGGTGATAGTGACTAGAGAACTTTGTCAATTACTATCTTATCTGGAAGATTAACTCCCACTTGATTCAAGCAATTGTAGTACCCAGACAATCTAAGCATGTGCTCACCGCTTGAGCTATTCTCCTCCATCTTTTAGGCAAAGTACCGTCAGAGGTCTCATACCTCTCGACACGGGCATGAGTCTGAAATACTAATTTCAACTCTTGAAACATCTCATATGCTCCATGGCGTTTCAAAAACGTCTTTGAAGCCCCGATTCTAAGCCGCAAAGCATGGTGCACTAAACTATCAAGTAGTCATCATATTGAGCTAGCCAAACGTTCATAACGTCTGCATCTGCTCCTGCAATAGGTCTGTCACCTAGCGGTGCATCAAGGACATAATTCTTCTGTGAAGCAATGGGGATAATCCTCAGATCACGGATCCAATCCGCATCATTGCTACTAACATTTTTCAACTTAGTTTTCTCTAGGAACATATCAAAAAATAAAACAGGGGAGCTAAACGCGAGCTATTGATCTACAGCATAGATATGCTAATACTACCAGGACTAAGTTCATGATAAATTAAAGTTCAGTTAATCATATTACTTAAGAACTCCCACTTAGATAGACATCCCTCTAATCATCTAAGTGATCACGTGATCCAAATCAACTAAACCATAACCGATCATCACGTGAAATGGAGTAGTTTTCAATGGTGAACATCACTATGTTGATCATATCTTCTATATGATTCACGCTCGACCTTTCGGTCTTAGTGTTCCGAGGCCATATCTGCATATGCTAGGCTCGTCAAGTTTAACCTGAGTATTCCGCGTGTGCAAAACTGTCTTGCACCCGTTGTAGATGGACGTAAAGCTTATCACACCCGATCATCACGTGGTGTCTGGGCATGACGAACTTTGGCAACGGTGCATACTCAGGGAGAACACTTTTATCTTGAAATTTAGTGAGAGATCATCTTATAATGCTACCGCCGAACTAAGCAAAATAAGATGTATAAAAGATAAACATCACATGCAATCATAATATGTGACATGATATGGCCATCATCATCTTGTGCCTTTGATCTCCATCTCCAAAGCATCGTCATGATCTCCATCGTCACCGGCATGACACCATGATCTCCATCATCTTGATCTATATCAATGTGTCGTCACATGGTCGTCTCGCCAACTATTGCTCTTGCAACTATTGCTATCGCATAGCGATAAAGTAAAGCAATTATTTGGCGCTTGCATCTTATGCAATAGAGAGACAACCATAAGGCTTTTGCCAGTTGCCGATAACTTCAACAAAACATGATCATCTCATACAACAACTTATATCTTCATCACGTCTTGACCATATCACATCACAACATGCCCTGCAAAAACAAGTTAGACGTCCTCGACTTTGTTGTTGCAAGTTTTACGTGGCTGCTACGGGCTGAGCAAGAACCGTTCTTACCTACGCATCAAAACCACAACGATAGTTCGTCAAGTTAGTGTTGTTTTAACCTTCTCAAGGACCGGGCGTAGCCACACTCGATTCAACTAAAGTTGGAGAAACTGACACCCGCTAGTCACCTGTGTGCATAGCACGGCGGTAAAACCAGTCTCGCGTAAGCGTACGCGTAATGTCGGTCCGGGCCGCTTCATCCAACAATACCGCCGAACCAAAGTATGACATGCTGGTAAGCAGTATGACTTGTATCGCCCACAACTCACTTGTGTTCTACTCATGCATATGACATCTATGCATAAAACCAGGCTCGCATGCCACTATTGGGGAACGTAGTAATTTCAAAAAAATTCCTACGCACACGCAAGATCATGGTGATGCATAGCAATGAGAGGGGAGAGTGTTGTCCACGTACCCTCGTAGACCGAAAGCGGAAGCGTTAGCACAACGCGGTTGATGTAGTCGTACGTCTTCACGATTCGACCGATCAAGTACCGAACACACGACACCTCCGAGTTTAGCACACGTTCAGCCCGATGACGTCCCTCGAACTCCGATCCAGCTGAGTGTTGAGGGAGAGTTTTGTCAGCACGACGGCGTGGTGACGATGATGATGTTCTACCGACGCAGGGCTTCGCCTAAGCACCGCTACAGTATTATCGAGGTGGACTATGGTGGAGGGGGGCACCGCACACGGCTAAAAGATCAAACGATCAATTGTTGTGTCTCCAAGGGGTGCCCCCCTCCCCGTATATAAAGGAGTGGAGGAGGCGGAGGGCCGACCCTTTCTATGGCGCGCCCTAGGAGGAGTCCTACTCCCACCGGGAATAGGATTCCCCCTTCCAAGTAGTTGTGACGCCCCCGATTTGACCGTACACTAATCATGCACGCAAATGTGTACGATCAAGATCAGGGACTCACGGAAAGATATCACAGCACAACTCTAAAACATAAATAAGTCATACAAGCATCATAATACAAGCCAGGGGCCTCGAGGGCTCGAATACAAGTGCTCGATCACAGACGAGTCAGCGGAAGCAACAATATTTGAGTACAGACATAAGTTAAACAAGTTTGCCTTAAGAAGGCTAGCACAAAAGTAGCAACGATCGAAAAGGCAAGGCCTCCTGCCTGGGACCTCCTAACTACTCCTCGAAGCCGAACTCCATGTAGAATCATCCTCGGGATCTCTAGCTCCTGGACTCCAGCATCTGGTTGCGACAATCCGGTATAGAAAGGGGAAAAGAGGGAGAAAAGCAACCGTGAGTACTCATCCAAAGTACTCGCAAGCAAGGAGCTACACTACATATGCATGGGTATATGTGTAAAGGACCATATCAGTGGACTGAACTGCAGAATGCCAGAATAAGAGGGGGATAGCTAATCCTGTCGAAGACTACGCTTCTGGCTGGCTCCATCTTGCAGCATGTAAAGAGAGTAGATTGAAGTCCTCCAAGTAGCATCGCATAGCATAATCCTACCCGGCGATCCCCTCCTCGTCGCCCTGTTAGAGAGCGATCACTTGGTTATATCTGGCACTTGGAAGGGTGTGTTTTATTAAGTATCCAGTTCTAGTTGTCATAAGGCCAAGGTACAACTCCGGGTCGTCCTTTTACCGAGGGACACGGCTATTCGAATAGATAAACTTCCCTGCAGGGGTGCACCACATAACCCAACACGCTCGATCCCATTTGGCCGGACACACTTTTCTGGGTCATGCCCGGTCTCGGAAGATCAACACGTCGCAGCCCCACCTAAGCACAACAGAGAGGTCAGCACGCCGGTCTAACTCCTATGCGCGCAGGGGTCTGGGCCCATCGCCCATTGCACACCTGCACGTTGCGTACGCGGCCGGAAGCAGACCTAGCCTAGTGGTGTTCCAGTCCAATCCGGCGCGCGCCACTCAGTCGCTGACGTCACGAAGGCTTCAGCTGATACCACGACGCCGGGATACCCATAACTACTCCCGCGTAGATGGTTAGTGCGTATAGACCAAATGGCCAGACTCAGATCAAATACCAAGAACTCGTTAAGCGTGTTATGTCGGAGTAACCGCGGACGCCGTCCAGGGCCAGGCCCACCTCTCACCTAGGCGGTCTCAACCTGCCCTGTCGCTCCGCCACAAAGATCCACTTGCGGGTACTCCTACAAGCCGACCCGACTTTAGTCATCACATGTGTCATGTATATAGTATATAAGTATATACCCGTGATCACCGCCCAAGTGATCACGGCCCGATAGTATAGCACAGCAGACGGACAAGAATGTAGGGCCACTGATGGAAAACTAGCACCCTATACTAACCATGTAGGATTGCAGGTAAAGGTAACAACAGTAGTAGCAAGGATAGGCTATGCATCAGGATAGGATATCGGAAAGCAGTAACATGCTACACTACTCTAATGCAAGCAGTATAGAGAAGAATAGGCGATATCTGGTGATCAAGGGGGGGGGCTTGCCTGGTTGCCTGGCAAGTAGGAGGGGTCGTCAACTCCGTAGTCGAATTGGGGGTCGCCGGTAGTCTCGGGGTCTACCGGAAAGAAGTAACGGAGGGGGAACACAATAAATAACAGAGCAATCAAAGCAACACAAAGCGTAACATGACAATACGTGGTGCTAGGCGTGCCCTAACGCGGTAGTAGGTGATATCCGCAAAGGGGGGAAACATCCGGGAAAGTTTTCCCGAAGTTTGCATTTTTCGGACAGATGAAACGGAGGGGGAAAGTTGCAAGTTTGCTATGCTAGGGACGTCTGGCAGACGAACGGACTGCGTATTCGGATTCGGCTCGTCGTTCTGAGCAACTTTCATGTAGAAAGTATTTTCATCTGAGCTACGATTTAAAAGACATGATTTTCTAAAGATTTACTAATTTCTGGAATTTAATTAATCATTTAATTTAATTCGAAATTGGATTTATGACATCAGCATGATGTCATGCTGACATCAGCAGTCAACAGGGGTTGACTAAGTCAAACTGACATGTGGGTCCAATGGGACCCACCTGTCATTCTCTGTTTAGGTTAATTAGGGTTTATCTAATTAATTACTGTTTAATTAAATTAACTAATTAATTAGATTAATTTAAACAGGATTAATTAACTTAATTAATTTAGTTAATTAATTAATTAAATTTATTTTATTATTTGTTTTATTTATTTATTTTTTTAATTCTTTTTTTTAAACGTTCTGGTCGTGGGGCCCTCCTGTCATAGGGCCAGGAGGCCGATGCGGGTTAGCGGGCGCAGGGGCGCATCTGGGCGAGCGTAACCGCCCGAATCGAGGGGACGCGGAGCGGGCGCCGGTGTGGCGCCGACGAGGCCATGGCGGAGCGGGACGACAAGTAATGGCGCCGGCGCGACCAGTGGCGCGCGGGCGGACGCGGTGGCTCGGCCGCGGGCGGAGGCGGGGCGAGGTACGGGGCCATGGGGCGACGGAGCCGGGTGAGGGCGGCCGCCAGCGTTGAGAGGAGGAGGTGGGCAGGCGCGGGCGGAGCTGCAGCAGGCGGCGACGCGTGGAGCAGTGAGCAGCGCCGGGCGGTGAGGCCACGGCCTGAGCGGGACGGCGCGAGCGCGGGCCGGATCTGGTGACGGGGAAAAGGGGAGAAAGGGGGCGCTCACGAGGGGAGCGTAGGGCACAGGGCAGCGGGCTCGGGGAAGCTTGGGGTGGCCGGCGATGGAGAGGCGAGGAGGCGACGGCGACGGGGACGAGGAAGTCCGGCGACGGGGGGGGGGGCTCCTCGCGGCGACGTCGGCCTCAGGGCGCCGCGGGTGTCGGGGGCGAGGCGAGGCTCAGTGGAGCCGGTGATGGAGAGGCGGGGGCGGTGCAGTCCGGCGCGAGGGCGAGGAGGCGACAGCGTTGACGGAGTCGGGCGGCGCTGGGGATGGGAGCAGGTGGCGGGGGCGCGAGGCGGCGCGGAATCGGGCTCCTCCTCGAGCCAGATCCAGACGAGTGGGGGGAGACGAGGGAGAGAGTGGGGGTCGTGGGGGAGTGGGGTGACCGGGCTAGGGTTCCGGGGGGGATATGGAGAAGGAGTGGGCCGGCCAGTTGGTTGGGCCAGGCCTGCTGGGCCGGAGCCCGAAGGTCCTCTTCCTTTTTTTTGATAGTTATTTTTCTGTTTTGTTTCTTTTCTTTTTATTTATCTTTCTTTTACTGTTTTACTTTTAGTTTTCTTTTATTTTAGTTTTATAAAAATTATCACTACACTTAAATTAATACTTTTCAATATACTATTGCCACATTAATCCTCAACCCAAATTAAAATAGTTTAATATTTTATAAAATTCAAAAGGCATTTGTTTTAACATTTGAACCTCTATTTTAATTATTTTGAACACTTAAACATTTTATTAAATTTAGGTTTCTCCACCATTATTATCTATGCAATATTTGGTTCACTCCGAACATTTTAGTTTTAATATTTGAAAACTTTTATTGTTTGCTTGATTTTGAACTTTGAATTTTGGACCGGTTTTGATCTAACGATAGATTAGCAACAGTAACGGAGGTAACGTGGCACCATTAGCGTGGGATTACTGTAGCTTAATTACCCAGGCGTCACAATTCTCCTTCACTACAAGAAATCTCGTCCCGAGATTTAAGAGGGGAAGTGAGGGGGAAGGGATTTGGTCGCGAAATTCTAACGAGTCTTCTCGGTCTTGGTTGCTATTCTCAGAGAGGTCGATCCATTATGTTGATGTCTTCATTTCTCTGCTTCAGGTCATCATGATGAAGTTGTCATCCTTTCTTTGGGAACTCCATCGTACTTACGAAAGAATAAAGGGTGGTTATTCCGGAAGAACGGACCTCTGCAAGGTTGACTACCTGGTAGCTAACATCAGGGAAAGGTGGCGGAAAGTAACTCTCGAACTAAATCTTAAGAAAAACCGAGAGCAAGTAAGAAAGAACCGTGAGAAGTTTCAAACGGGTAGGCAATCGTTCGAAGCCTGAAACAAAGTGTGCAAGGGGTTCAAAGCAATCGGAATAAGTATTATGTCTGATGCCAGTATAGGTCAGTAGGACTGTGGTCCGTGAATTACATACGAGGCCACGTGCGATGAATAATTTTGGGAACAGGGGGTGCACAGGAGAGTCAGGTTTCGATCCTGTGGAACTATGTGTTATGGGCCCACCATGTGGGTTAAAAGTAGGAAGGGCGGTGACATCTTGCACGATCATGATAGCAAGGCATGTCAGAGGGTAGCCTGTCAGTTATATGTCAGCAACATCGTCGGTACCAAGGGCGAGGGACGAAGAGAACCATTTTCCTGCTTGTTGATACGAGGCGGACCATTAGGCAAAGTTCTCGTCCATCGGTGGTTACCGAAATGTCACCAACAATAGTAACAGGGTCTTACTGACAGAGTTGTACACCGAGGTGTTTACATAAGCAGGAGAATATTACAGCTTAGATCATATAGATCACTAGAAAGGTTAAACCAAACAATGGAAAGGAAAATATGATTATCAGATTAAACAGAAGAATGGAAAGGAAAATGTGTTTAAACACATATTTCAATGGTAGATCCTTCCCAAGGACAAGCAGAGTATGATATCCATGACATGATATAATGTAGAAAACTCTTTAGGTACGGGAGAGAAATTTCATGACATTACCCATACAACAGTGTTTGGATAATTGAGTAGGAAACAATTAGCTTTGGGCTTCAAATGTTCCTGTTGAAAATCAGAGTACCATAGACATGCTTCGAGATAGCATTGATATGGTAAGATCAGGCCATGGATACACAAAGGATCCATCAGGAACAACTTATAGAGTAAGTCTTACAATTTCCTCATGGAAGAATAGTTAACCTTGCTAAAAAGGAAATTATAACAAAAGGTCCTCTGGCTAGGGGCGCTAAGCAAAGACACCACCTTACCGGGTTATGTAGAGACCAATGTTATAACTCTTGGAAATATGTTCCCACCATCATATCTGATCGAGATTCAGATCTGATTGGTGTCAGGATACCTCAGACTTAGGATGCCTGAGAAGAAAAGGTGCGGCACAATTTGACGAGATGACATTGTAAGATTCTCAGGAAATGAACTATGGAAGCGAGTTCCGAAACAAGAGTCCCTCAGTAAACCAACGAGAGGATGAGGAGGTGGCTGATGGAATCAGCGACAATTCATCGAGATTAACAAAAGAGGGATTTCCACAACTATGTGAACAAGGAGATAACATTTGTCAGATCAAATGGTATAATGATGTATGCTCAAGGAAAACATACACAATTAAACATTGGTTGAAAAGGGGCACCCGAAATATGGGTTGGGTTGCACGACCAACGTCGGAATGGAAATTTAGCAACCAGCACACTACATTGGAATTATTGTCCATTAACTCTGAAGTAACAAGGTTGCTAGAGATATTAAATTCTCATAACAGAGTTCACTCAACACGGGGACCAAGAGAAGAATGATGATGGTGAGAAGCATCATTGTATCAAGAATTTCTTAAGAGGTGGTGAAACTCTCACGACATTCTTGGCATAAAAGATGGTAATATTCCAAGGTAAAGAAGAACAATTGCTGGATAGCAAGGAACTCAAGGTATAACACCAAACACGAACAAGTTTGTGTTGGAGGGAAGGCAGTAAAGTGGCCGATGATAACACAAATCATCAAGGGAAAGGATGGTCTTTCTCATCATGAATTCAATCGATATTCCGGAAGGACTCAGAATGCTCATGATGATCACGACACATTTGTCGAGAGATTCCATGAAGATGCAATCACTCGGCGATGACATCAAGTCAAAGGAATGATGAAGCGAAAGGTTATTGGAACCCTGGGTACGACACAAACTCGGAATCAAGCTTGTTGTTCAAGGCGAAATGATATGACGAGGAAAGTCGGCGTAAGCTTAGCTCATCGTCGAAAATCATGCTTCGGAAAGAAGGACCAGATAGCACAGTTAAAAAGTTGCATGATAATGATATAGCCAATCGGGCTAGGAATGACTTGAAGGGTTATTAAATCATAAGCAACGAAAATTACTTAGAGTTATTGTATCGGAGTGCGGAATCGATTCACTTAACGGTGTTCTCGAGTGACTAATAACTTAGAACCCGAGGGAAACTGGAATTGGCGAGAATAATAGTTGACGAAGAACTCATAAGAAGTTATGTAGTTCCGTGGTATTCTTGAGATACCAGAGTGTAATGCTCGACGGTAGATCAAAGTAGAGGTTGGACTGGGGTATTGCTCTGCAGAAGACAAGTGCTCAACTTGTACGAGAAATGGTATTTAAAGGAGAACATGGTCGGAACCACGATTGCAAAAGGCCAGATCCTAGATATAAGATGAACTTATACCAAGGGAATAATTAATTTAAGAGAAGCTTTTAATGATAAGATCTACATCGTGTCCATGGGTATGAACACAAAGTTCAAGGTCGACTCCCACTTCTCCAATGCATATCCTTTCATTTACTTCTCGCGTTCGATGAAGTTGTAGTGTTGAAATTTTATATGGCAAAATACCAGAAGAGTATGACTCGTGAAAACTTTCGAGTTCACACATATTAAGGAAGGCATAGGTTCAAGCCATCGGGGCTTCTTAGAACATATACCACGAACTTCGGAGTAAATAATACAAGCTCGAAAGTAGAGCATGGTTCACAAAGCAGAGGATACAATTTACCAAAGGCATCATGTATCCGAGGAAAAGCTCACCAGCTTATTAATATGGAGGACATTGTCGGATAAAATCCGACAAAAGGGTCTGGTGGTCCACAAGGGATCTGATGTGAGCATCAGTACTCAACCAGAGGAAGAAAGAATGCAAGGAGATCAGACTATAGAAACAACTGACTAACTCAACAGCTCAAATGCAAAGGAATTATGAATTCCAAGACAAGGGATCAGAAGCAATGCTCTGATTAGGGATGGATAAGTTGAATAGCCTTAGGGGTACAATCGATGACGATTTGATTGGTCGAGATCCAGCTCATGTTAAAGATGTCTGAGCCGGAAGGATGAATTCTAGGATCTGATTGAGGATTGCGAGCATTCGCAACATATTGAATCAATGGACTCAAAAAGATAATGACAAAGGGTGCCAATAAGATTTCGAGACTTATGGGATTAATCATAATGCTAGTAAGCAAGAATTTCAAGAGCAATAGGCTGCTCAGGATTTTCGGAAGTTCAAATAGTATTTCAAAGGCTTTTGTGAATTACTTGAATCAACTGGGGACGAGCGGATACTCGGTAAGTGCGAGAATTATCCGTAGGGGTATTCAGGTGACAAGGAACAGCAAGGCAGTAAGCTCAAAGGATTCTCGGAACAACAGAGAGAATTTCGGGGTATCTTGTAATAACAAGATCAACGGGGAAACATTGTATGAATGGCGAGTATATGTGGTTATCCATAGGAGTTTATCGATGGAAGGGAATTGCAAAAGCGATGAACACAAGTTCTCGGGTTATCGGCGGAGAGTATCTTCAGGGTCTTCACGTGCAGCAGACGATCATCAGTAATAAGGGGCTCTCCGGGTGAAAGTGATCACGAGATCCTAATGTTAGATTTAGCAAAATTCATTTAACCCGAATAGGAGAGAGATCAGAGTCCCAGAGTAAAGGTCGAGGAGTAAAAGATCCTAGTACCACCCAATGGCGACGTGGGCCCGTAAGCCACACAGCCATGTTAGTAAAAGTTTTGTAATGTCTAGACTCGACTTCGGCCAAGGAGTGTGGAAAGGGGATTCCTACAGGCAGTCGGCTCTGATACCAACTTGTGACGCCCCCGATTTGACCGTACACTAATCATGCACGCAAATGTGTACGATCAAGATCAGGGACTCACGGGAAGATATCATAGCACAACTCTAAAACATAAATAAGTCATACAAGCATCATAATACAAGCCAGGGGCCTCGAGGGCTCGAATACAAGTGCTCGATCATCAGACGAGTCAGCGGAAGCAACAATATCTGAGTACAGACATAAGTTAAACAAGTTTGCCTTAAGAAGGCTAGCACAAAAGTAGCAACGATCGAAAAGGCAAGGCCTCCTGCCTGGGACCTCCTAACTACTCCTCGAAGCCGAACTCCATGTAGAATCATCCTCGGGATCTCTAGCTCCTGGACTCCAGCATCTGGTTGCGACAATCCGGTATAGAAAGGGAAAAGAGGGAGAAAAGCAACCGTGAGTACTCATCCAAAGTACTCGCAAGCAAGGAGCTACACTACATATGCATGGGTATATGTGTAAAGGGACCATATCAGTGGACTGAACTGCAGAATGCCAGAATAAGAGGGGGATAGCTAATCCTGTCGAAGACTACGCTTCTGGCAGCCTCCATCTTGCAGCATGTAGAAGAGAGTAGATTGAAGTCCTCCAAGTAGCATCGCATAGCATAATCCTACCCGGCGATCCCCTCCTCGTCGCCCTGTTAGAGAGCGATCACCGGGTTGTATCTGGCACTTGGAAGGGTGTATTTTATTCAGTATCCGGTTCTAGTTGTCATAAGGTCAAGGTACAACTCCGGGTCGTCCTTTTACCGAGGGACACGGCTATTCGAATAGATAAACTTCCCTGCAGGGGTGCACCACATAACCCAACACGCTCGATCCCATTTGGCCGGACACACTTTTCTGGGTCATGCCCGGCCTCGGAAGATCAACACGTCGCAGCCCCACCTAAGCACAACAGAGAGGTCAGCACGCCGGTCTAACTCCTATGCGCGCAGGGGTCTGGGCCCATCGCCCATTGCACACCTGCACGTTGCGTACGCGGCCGGAAGCAGACCTAGCCTAGTGGCGTTCCAGTCCAATCCGGCGCGCGCCACTCAGTCGCTGACGTCACGAAGGCTTCGGCTGATACCACGACGCCGGGATACCCATAACTACTCCCGCGTAGATGGTTAGTGCGTATAGACCAAATGGCCAGACTCAGATCAAATACCAAGAACTCGTTAAGCGTGTTATGTCGAAGTAACCGCGGACGCCGTCCAGGGCCAGGCCCACCTCTCACCTAGGCGGTCTCAACCTGCCCTGTCGCTCCGCCACAAAGATCCACTTGCGGGTACTCCTACGAGCCGACCCGACTTTAGTCATCACATGTGTCATGTATATAGTATATAAGTATATACCCGTGATCACCGCCCAAGTGATCACGGCCCGATAGTATAGCACAGTAGACAGACAAGAATGTAGGGCCACTGATGGAAAACTAGCACCCTATACTAAGCATGTAGGATTGCAGGTAAAGGTAACAACAGTAGTAGCAAGGATAGGCTATGCATCAGGATAGGATATCGGAAAGCAGTAACATGCTACACTACTCTAATGCAAGCAGTATAGAGAAGAATAGGCGATATCTGGTGATCAAGGGGGGGGGGCTTGCCTGGTTGCTCTGGCAAGTAGGAGGGGTCGTCAACTCCGTAGTCGAACTGGGGGTCGCCGGTAGTCTCGGACTACCGGAAAGAAGTAACGGAGGGGGAACACAATAAATAACAGAGCAATCAAAGCAACACAAAGCGTAACATGACAATACGCGGTAGTAGGTGATATCGGCAAAGGGGGGAAACATCTGGGAAAGTTTTCCCGAAGTTTGCATTTCTCGACAGATGAAACGGAGGGGGAAAGTTGCAAGTTTGCTATGCTAGGGACGTCTGGCGAACGAACGGACTGCGTATTCGGATTCGGCTCGTCGTTCTGAGCAACTTTCATGTAGAAAGTATTTTCATCTGAGCTACGGTTTAAAAGATATGATTTTCTAAAGATTTACTAATTTATGGAATTTAATTAATCATTTAATTTAATTCAAAATTGGATTTATGACATCAGCATGATGTCATGCTGACATCAGCAGTCAACAGGGGTTGACTAAGTCAAACTGACATGTGGGTCCAATGGGACCCACCTGTCATTCTCTGTTTAGGTTAATTAGGGTTTATCTAATTAATTATTGTTTAATTAAATTAACTAATTAATTAGATTAATTTAAACAGGATTAATTAACTTAATTAATTTAGTTAATTAATTAATTAATTAATTAAATTTATTTTATTATTTGTTTTATTTATTTATTTTTTTAATTCTTTTTTTAAACGTTCTGGTCGTGGGGCCCTCCTGTCATAGGGCCAGGAGGCCGATGCGGGTTAGCGGGCGGAGGGGCGCATCTGGGCGAGCGTAACCGCCCGAATCGAGGGGACGCGGAGCGGGCGCCAGCGCGGCGCCGACGAGGCCACGGCGGAGCGGGACGGCAAGTGATGGCGCCGGCGCGACCAGTGGCGCGCGGGCGGACGCGGTGGCTCGGCCGCGAGCGGAGGCGGGGCGCGCCGAGGCGCGGCGAGGTACGGGGCCATGGGGCGACGGAGCCGGGTAAGGGCGGCCGCCAGCGTTGAGAGGAGGAGGTGGGCAGGCGCGGGCGGAGCTGCAGCAGGCGGCGACGCGTGGAGCAGTGAGCAGCGCCGGGCGGTGAGGCCACAGCCTGAGCGGGACGGCGCGAGCGCGGGCCGGATCTGGTGACGGGGAAAAGGGGAGAAAGGGGGGCGCTCACGAGGGGAGCGTAGGGCACAGGGCAGCGGGCTCGGGGAAGTTTGGGGTGGCCGGCGATGGAGAGGCGAGGAGGCGACGGCGACGGGGACGAGGAAGTGCGGCGACGGGGGGGCTCCACGCGGCGACGTCGGCCTCAGGGCGCCGCGGGTGTCGGGGGCGAGGCGAGGCTCAGTGGAGCCGGTGATGGAGAGGCGGGGCGGTGCAGTCCGGCGCGAGGGCGAGGAGGCGACGGCGTTGACGGAGTTGGGCGGCGCTGCGGATGGGCGCAGGTGGCGGGGGCGCGAGGTGGCGCGGAATCGGGCTCCTCCTCGAGCCAGATCCAAACGAGTGGGGGGGAGACGAGGGAGAGAGTGGGGGTCGTGGGGGAGTGGGGTGACCGGGCTAGGGTTCCGGGGGGATATGGAGAGGGAGTGGGCCGGCCAGTTGGTTGGGCCAGGCCTGCTGGGCCGGAGCCCGAAGGTCCTCTTCCTTTTTTTTGATAGTTATTTTTCTATTTTGTTTCTTTTCTTTTTATTTATCTTTCTTTTACTGTTTTACTTTTAGTTTTCTTTTATTTTAGTTTTATGAAAATTATCACTACACTTAAATTAATACTTTTCAATATACTATTGCCACATTAATCCTCAACCCAAATTAAAATAGTTTAATATTTTATAAAATTCAAAAGGCATTTGTTTTAACATTTGAACCTCTATTTTAATTATTTTGAACACTTAAACATTTTATTAAATTTAGGTTTCTCCATCATTATTATCTATGCAATATTTGGTTCACTTCGAACATTTTAGTTTTAATATTTGAAAACTTTTATTGTTTGCTTGATTTTGAACTTTGAATTTTGGACCGGTTTTGATCTAAAGATAGATTAGCAACAGTAACGGAGGTAACGTGGCACCATTAGCGTGGGATTACTGTAGCTTAATTACCCGGGCGTCAGAGTAGTAGGAGTAGGAGTCAAGGAAAGGGAGAGAGAAGAGAAGGAAGGAGGGGGCGCAGCCCCTCCCCTAGTCCAATTCGGACTAGGCCTTGGGGGGGGGGGGGGGCGCCCAGCCTCTCCTCTCTCTTTCCCTTAAAGCCCAATAAGGCCCATATACTCCCCGGCGAATTCCCGTAACTCTCCGGTACTCCAAAAATACCCGAATCACTCGGAACCATTCCGATGTCCGAATATAGTCGTCCAATATATCGATCTTTACGTCTCGACCATTTCGAGACTCCTCGTCATGTCCGCGATCTCATCCGGGACTCTGAACTACCTTCGGGTCATCAAAACACATAAACTCATAATATAACCGTCATCGAACTTTAAGCGTGCGGACCCTACGGGTTCGAGAACAATGTAGACATGACCGAGACACGTCTCCGGTCAATAACCAATAGCGGAACCTGGATGCTCATATTGGCTCCCACATATTCTACGAAGATCTTTATCGGTCAGACCGCATATCAACATATGTTGTTTTCTTTGTCATCGGTATGTTACTTGCCCGAGATCCGATCGTCGGTATCTCAATACCTAGTTCAATCTCGTTACCGGCAAGTCTCTTTACTCGTTCCGTAATACATCATCCCGCAATTAACTCATTAGTTACAATGCTTGCAAGGCTTATAGTGATGTGCATTACTGAGTTGGCCCAGAGATACCTCTCCGACAATCGGAGTGACAAATCCTAATCTCGACATACGCCAACCCAACAAGTACCTTCGGAGACACCTGTAGAGCACCTTTATAATCACCCAGTTACGTTGTGACGTTTGGTAGCACACAAAGTGTTCCCCCGGTAAACGGGAGTTGCATAATCTCATAGTCATAGGAACATGTATAAGTCATGAAGAAAGCAATAGCAGAATACTAAACGATCAAGTGCTAAGCTAACGGAATGGGTCAAGTCAATCACATCATTCTTCTAATGATGTGATCCCGTTAATCAAATGACAACTCATGTCTATGGCTAGGAAACATAATCATCTTTGATTAACGAGCTAGTCAAGTAGAGGCATACTAGTGACACTCTGTTTGTCTATGTATTCACACATGTATTATGTTTCCGGTTAATACAATTCTAGCATGAATGATAAACATTTATCATGAAATAAGGAAATAAATAATAACTTTATTATTGCCTCTAGGGCATATTTCTTCACTATGCAGCGCTTTTCATGTCGTGAGAAGGAATAGGCGGCTGCTACGAATCAGCCGGATGATTTCCTAAGAAATCGTCCGCCTGGGTAGCCGTCCGATTTGCGCTGGGTGGCCGTTCGATCCAACAATACATCCTCACCTCATGTCTTCCCGTCTGATGTCATTCCACTATAGCAACGCAACATCCGCTAGAGCAACACAACATCCGCCCTGGCACATCTGTCCTGCGACCTCGCGGCACCGAAGCCGTTGGAAGCACTACAACGCAGCTCCAAGAGCCGCCATCGATCATTGTCAGCGCTCCATTGCAGCACTGGGTGGCGCTCCGGCATGCAGCACCGGGAGCACCGGCGTGCTGCTCCATTGCAGTCATGGCCATGGCAACACCAAGCACACAAAAAGCATCGACGCCGCACCGACGACGTCTCCGGTAAGGATTCATTGCAGCCACGGCGGCGCTCCATTGCAACTTCGGCGGCACGACAAAAGCTCCAACGCAACACCAATGGCACGCGGTCCAGCCTCCTCCCGTGTGCTGCGTTGTAGCACGGGCGGCGAGCGATGCCAGCATCCGACCTTCGCGCCGTGTTGCAATACCGGCGGCAAGCAGCCCAGCCTCCTTTTGCGTGCTGTGTTGTAGCACCGATGACTAGTGGCGTCGCCCTCGGCCTTCGTGCTGCGTTGCAACACCGGCGGTGACTATGCGAGTGGCCGGCGTTGCCTCTTCTTGCTCGCAAGAATGGTGGTGCGCCATTGACAAGGATCAACAGCTGGTGGCCGCGACTCCCCTCGCTCGCGGCAACAGCAACTAATTGCGGCGGGATTGCAGCAGGTGGTGGTCGCCAGCGGGGCTGCCTCCGCGCGCCGTGGGCATCCCCCGCCGTCGGGCGCCAGCGAAGACTCCTCCGCGCGTCATGGACAGCCGCCGCCACTCCTCGCAGCGGTCACCCTCCCCCATAGCATCCCTGCCCCGCGACGAGGTATGGGTGCTCGTCGGGGCGCGTGCTGCAGCCAGCCCACCTCCCCCACGTTCGAGCAGCCGCCTCCGTCCCGGCGGCCGAAGAGCATGGCCGAGCTCCACCGATTTGCAGCAGCGGTGGCTGATGGCTGGTGGTTGGCGTTGCCATGGAAAGCCTTTCCCTCTCGGCTGTGAAGAATGAGAGATGGGGAAAAGAAAGAGACGGACGCGGAGTAGAATCATGTGGAGGAGAGCGATGAGATAAGTCAAGGGAGAAAGCGGTGGACTGGCGCACAAGGCCACGTGTCAAGCAGGGGACGAGGTTTACACAAACGAGAGATCGGTCGGTTGAAAATAATCCTTTTCCAAAGGAATAGGCGCTCACAGCACTGCCTGGTGGGCCGGCTCATCAATCTGCAGGGCACGTAAATTATAATTTATAGCACGAACACCCCCCCCCCTAAGGTGACGTATTCAAGGAATTGAACTCACATGGTTACACTAGTGTGCATGTTTTGCTAACAATCAGATCTACTTATTGGTTAAGAACAACTATAGTGGCTATTTATTGCAAATTATATTGTACTAGAAAACATTTTAGAAAAGCATATTTACTGGAAAAAATATGAACAACATTTGAAAGTCCAAAGATTCAAAAGAAGTGCACGAATGCAAGAAAATTTGCCTGTTCAAAGGAAGTTCACGAAATCAAAAGCAAATCATGTATCCAAAAAGTTCACGAAGTAAAAATATTTCATGAAATTGAAAAGGTTCACTATTTTATTTATAAATACATGATTTTTTAAAATGTACAAACTTTTTCTAAACTCCATCTATTTCCTTTCAATTTTTTATTTAAAAAGCATGTCAAATTTAAATGAACATCATTGAAGTTATTTTTTCCAATTTAATGAATAGCTTTTTAAAAATCCAGAACATTTTCAAAATTGATCAACCAGATGAACATTTTCAAAACCCAATTTTCTTTTTCAAAATACATAAATTGTTTTCAAATTCAATGAAATCATTTTAAAAAATTGATGAACTTTTTAGCAAAATCAATGAACTTTCTTGAAATTTCGGAACATTTTAAAATCGATTTATTTAATTGAAATTAATCAACTTTTAAATTTTGTGAACTTTCCCTAAAAATGATGATTTGTTTTCAAAATAAGTGAAGTTCATGAAATTAAAAGAAAAATATGAATTTGATAAAAAAGTTCATGAATTTAAAAATGTATCATTTTTAAAAATTTCACATATTTGAGAAAAAAAACCAAAAAGGAAAAAGGTAAAAGGAAAAACAAACATCAACAAGGAAAATGAAAACAAAAATGAAAAAACCCGTGTAAAAATTGGCCAAACAAAACCACAAGTGTCGTTCTATTTAGCGTCACATTTGATATAGAACAAAATGAGAAAAAAAAAAGAAGAAATTAGCAACAAAATCTCGATTGTTACTCAACTGTGAGGTCTAGTTTTTGAATCACAATTGTGCTGACTTTTTAAATTTGGAAAAGGTAAATTAAAAAAATGTAAACGGGGCGACCCCAGGATGAAGGGGGTGTCCGTCGCTTTCCCGATAGTCTATATTAGGCGCTACAGGCGTTCAATTTTAAACGTCATAATCGCTATAAGCGAGATATAGCTCTCACGGCAGGCAGGGGGCACTACAGATTTCTTATATGGGCCAGGCAATAATTTCTTTAGCGACCAAAATATGGGCTGGCCCTTTTAAGAAATCGGTAGCGCAGGTATTTCCAGTTTGGGCGAATATTCCGACATGCCATTTTTTGGCCTGTTTTTCTGCTTTTATTTTGGGATGTGTTTCTCTGGGTTTTTTTGGCAAAAGTTTACTAGGTTTTTATTTTTAAAAATTTGGAAACTTTTTTCAAATTCCTCAACTTTTGTTTAACTTCATGGACATTTTTTTTCAACCCTGTGAGCTGTTTTCAAATTCGTAAACCTTTTTTGTATTTTCATGAACTTCTTTTCAAAGTCGTTATCATTTTTGTGTTCACAAACGTTTTTTAGATTCATGATTTTTTTTGTATTTCGTGAACATTTATTTTTTTTCAAATTTTTAATTTGTGAAAACTCCTCAACGGATAGTGGTCAAGGGCGAATAGGTGAACGAACGACCGACCCAGGAAAGAAATCGAGCTGCCTGCGCTAGAACCGAAAGAAACGAGCGCGTCTTGCGCTTAATGGGCTTACCCAGCTGACCATGCATGTAATCGCCGGCACGCAAACTATGTCTCTAGCATAGGGAACAACAGCTATGTCTCGGCCGTAACGCTTCCTAATAGGTATAGCCTACTTGCCGACCCATTAGCCGCGTCTTGTCATGGCGTTTGATCTTTTTTAATCTGGTTTTTCTTATCTCTTGTTTTCTTTGTCTTTCTAGCGGTTCCTTTGGTTTTTCTTTTTTTCTTACTTAGGTCTATGGTTTCATTGTTTTCGCAACCGTTTTATATGGTTTTTATTTTTCCTTATTTATACTTGTTTTTTATTGTTTCTTTCGTTCATAGGTATTTTGTATTTCCTCGCTTTTCTTTTTTGTTTCTTTGTTGCTTTTTTTGTTTTTCCAATACATTTCTATTTTTCATACACATTGTACATTTTACGTATACATGTCACATAGTTTTATTACATGTTTAGCATTTTTTCAATACATGTTAAAACAAATTCTGAATATACTTTCACAAGAAAGCTAGTATCGTTCTACTTAACATTTTTACAAAAATAATTTGAATATATTTTTCCGAAAATATGCTAAAACATGTTTTAAATGATAAATACATTTTCTGACCTATGAAAACATTTTTATACATTGTACAAACATTAAAAAAACGCTTACACATATTTGAAACATGTGAAGGAATTTTTTAATTGTCACAAACATTTTCATCCATATCATAAACATTTTTCGAATAGACAATTTGCATTTTCTAATATTTAAATTTTCATTTATATATTTTTCATACACATCAAATTTAACATGTTTTGAAATGCTAGATTAACATTTTGTAAAACATGTTTAATACTCCCTTCGTCCGAAAAATCTTGTCCGAAGCTTGTCCGTCAAATGGATGTATCTAGCACCAAGTTGATGTTAGATACATCCATTTGAGAGTCAAGCTTTTTCGGACGGAGGGAGTATGTTTTAAATGTGAGGTACATTTTAATTATATGATTTTTTTCATTTGTATAAGCTTTTTGAAAATGTCTCGTACATTAATTTGAAATGTGTAACATTATTTAATTGTCACAAACATTTTTCGTACATATAATTAGCATTTTTTGTATAAATAATTAACATCTACTTTTTATATTTGGATAGTATACATCAGAAACATTTTCCAATGCATGTTTTATTTTATTAAATTCAAATTAAATTGTTCAAAATTTCCAGGAAAGTATTTTTTAATGTATATATATATATATATACAAATATATACAATAGTAAACTTAAAAAAATCGGAAGAAAAAAGGGAAACCACGGAGGACATCAGCGCAGGGAGTCCGGGTTACTGAATCGGCCCAGTTACAGCTTTTGGCTAATGTGTGCCCGATGCGATGCCTAAGAGCAGCTTGCGGATCGGCCCAGTAATCAGCTGGACGCTTTGCTGACGTTATGACGAGTTCATGCAAGTTTACTTTTTTTTCTTAACATTTTTGTTTATATTTTTATTAATTTATTTATATTTTCAAATATTTAAAATATTTATATTACAAAAAATAGCTGCATTCAAAATTTGGATATTTGAATTGTTTATACAGAAAAAGATAATCATATGTATGATTTTTTTCTAACAATTTAGATGGCACACATTTCATAAGATATGTACGTGAAATATTAAAAAAATATTTATACAAATATTAAATATGTTTGATTAATTAACATTGTATGCCACATTAAAGAAAGTTAAACATGTTTTAAGAAATGTAAATAGTGCATTTAAAAAATGTAAAACTTGTATAAGGAAATGATTTAGATGCATATGAAAATGTATAAATGTAAATGTAAATGTAAAAGGTTGCAAATGTTAATTTTGTATAGAAAAAAGGTTAATCATATGGAGGAAAAAGTTTGTGAAAATTATAAAAATGTCACAGAACTAAACAAAATATATGAAACATTTAAAAATATCTTCACATGTTTCAAAAATGTGTTCATCATTTTCAAAAAAATGTTTGTACAATGTACTAATATGTTTTCATAGTTCAACAAAAATGATTTATCATTTGTAGAATATTTTTACATGTATCTGAAAAGTATATTCGATTTTTTTGTAAAATATTAAACTTGTATTCGAAAAAATTAAACACGTATAAAAATGTTTTACATGTGTAAAAAAATGCACAATTTGTATGAAACTGCATTGAAAAAACAAAAAAAAACAAAGAAACAAAAAGAAAAGTGAAGAAATTGAAAAATGAAAAACCAGAGAAAGAAACAAAGAAAAGCAAAGTATAACGAAGAAGAAAAGAAAACTATTGAAGAAGCAAAGAAAACTGAAAACATAACGAAGAAAAGGAATCTAAGAGCTGGTGAAATAAAATAGAAAATCAGAGAAAAAACAATATTGAAAGAAAAAGAAATGGAAATGACTGGACTTTTGATTGAAATCAGAGCGGGCGAAGGCAGCGAGCGACCGAACTAATGGACAGGACCGTAGTCGTCCTCCCGTAGTGGATTCCTATTAGGAATAGGTATGGGCGAGGCATAGCAGTCGCGCATTGGCTGGAGCCAGCAGGTATATGGGAACCACTGGGCCATGAGCTCGGTCCAACGCAAGGTTGAGTTATTCGGGGCTTAAAAATACAAATTAGGAAAATGTCTGTAACAAAATAAAAATATGATCACAAAATTAGGAAAATGTCTGTGGATTTAAAAATGATGACGGATTTTTCCTTTAAAAATACAAATTTTAAAAACAATTATGATTTTTTGAAAATGACCATTGTTTGTAAACAATTACAAATTCTATAACTTTCATTAATTTAAAGATGTTATTAAAAGATTAAAATCAGAGAAAAAATGGTAAATAAAAAAAACACAAAGAACCAAATCGAAAAAGAAACCTTCTCACAAAAACCAGCCAAATTGAAAAAGAGGATGTACAAAAACAAATGAGAAATGAAAACAAATATGAAACAGGAAAATAAAGGAAAACGCTAAAACCGCAAGAAAATTGTAGTTGGAGCATCAGTATTAGGCCGCCCCATTTAGCACGCCGTGGTGCACGATTTGTACCGGTGGGCTACTATTCTCAACATGGAGCAAATGGTAGAATTTTCCTCCGCTCATACTGTTAGTATTTCTCCCACGACTGAAGTGGCCTATCCAAGCCCAGGGAGTTGCAACATGCTCTCCTATGGAGGAGCCCACAGACCCCTCCCCCACCCACATACATTGGGAGCACCGCGCTCTGGAGGGGCTGCCTTCTCAAGTTCCACGCATTCCACTTCCCACATGCTCACACAGGTCCTTGAGGCCCGAAGCGGTTGACTGCCATGCATAATTGATGATTACAACCACGAACCTAGTGTCGTGAGCATCCAAAACCTCGACGACAAATCCCCAATGACACTCGTCGATCTGTTTCGGAGGTGCGAAATGATGCAACTTGCTTGAAGCATCGTGCCATGCCAATGGACGTAGGCACCATCACAACCATTTGGGCACCCTCCTATCATCCAGACAATGCCGACCACACCACGGCGCGGAGGAGTGGTGTGTGGCGATGATCACCGGTTGCGCGATCTAGCGGGTGCAGCTAGCGCGGACAAGGCACTCTGCCATGTGCCCTATGAGGGAGTCCACGGCGATGGGCGGTGTGAGCTGGCTCGGATATGTGCATTGCTGTCAGCATCCAGTGAAGGAAATATGCCCTAGAGGCAATAATAAAGTTGTTATTTATATTTCCTTATATCATGATAAATGTTTATTATTCATGCTAGAATTGTATTAACCGGGAACTTAGTACATGTGTGAATACATAGACAAACAGAGTGTCACTAGTATGCCTCTACTTGACTAGCTCGTTGAATCAAAGATGGTTAAGTTTCCTAGCCATAGACATGAGTTGTCATTTGATTAACGGGATCACATCATTAGAGAATGATGTCATTGACTTGACCCATTCCGTTAGCTTAGCACTTGATCGTTTAGTATGTTGCTATTGCTTTCTTCATGACTTACACATGTTCCTATGACTATGAGATTATGCAACTCCCGAATACCGGAGGAACACTTTGTGTGCTACCAAACGTCACAACGTAACTGGGTGATTATAAAGGTGGTCTACAGGTGTCTCCGATGGTACTAGTTGAGTTGGCATAGATCGAGATTAGGATTTGTCACTCCGATTGTCGGAGAGGTATCTCTGGGCCCTCTCGGTAATGCACATCACTATAAGCCTTGCAAGCAATGTGACTAATGAGTTAGTTGCGGGATGATGCATTACGAAACGAGTAAAGAGACTTGCCGGTAACGAGATTGAACTAGGTATTGAGATACCGACGATCGAATCTCGGGCAAGTAACATACCGATGACAAAGGGAACAACGTATGTTGTTATGCGGTTTGACCGATAAAGATCTTCGTAGAATATGTGGGAGCCAATATGAACATCCAGGTTCCGCTATTGGTTATTGACCGGAAACGTGTCTCGGTCATGTCTACATAGTTCTCGAACCCGTAGGGTCCGCACGCTTAAAGTTCGGTGACGATCGGTATTATGAGTTTATGTGTTTTGATGTACCGAAGGTAGTTCGGAGTCCCAGATGTGATCACAGACATGACAAGGAGTCTTGAAATGGTCGAGACATAAAGATCGATATATTGGATGGCTATGTTTGGACATCGGAATGGTTCCGGGTGAGTTCGGGCATTTACAGGAGTACCGGGAGGTTATCGGAACCCCCCGGGGAGTATATGGGCCTTATTGGGCCTTAGTGGAATAGAGGAGAGGAAGGCCAAGGTGGAGGGCGCGCCCCCCCAGCCCAATCCGAATTCGGTGTGGCTCGCCCCCCTTTCCTTCCCTCTCTCCCCCTTCCTTCTCTCCTTCTCCAACAAGGGAAAGGGGGAATCCTACTCCCACCGGGAGTAGGACTCCCCTCTTGGGCGCGCCTAGGAGGCCGGCCCTCTCCCCCTCCTCCACTTCTTTATATACGGGGGAGGGGGCACCCCATAGACATACAAGTTGATCATTGATCTCTTAGCCGTGTGCGGTGTCCCCCTCCACCATAATCCACCTCGGTCATATCGTTGCAGTGCTTAGGCGAAGCCCTGCGCCGGTAGCTTCATCATCACCGTCATCACGCCGTCGTGCTGATGAAGCTCTCCCTCGACACTCTGCTGGATCATGAGTTCGTGGGACGTCACCGAGCCGAACGTGTGCAGATCGCGGAGGTGCCGTACTTTCGGTACTAGGATCGGTCGATCGTGAAGACGTACGACTACATCAACCGCGTTGTCATAACGCTTCCGCTTACGGTCTACGAGGGTACATGGAAAACACTCTCACCTCTCGTTGCTATGCATCATCATGATTTGGCGTGTGCGTAGGATTTTTTTTGAAATTACTATGTTTCCCAACAGTGGTATCCGAGCCAGGTTTATGCGTAGATGTTATATGCACGAGTAGAACACAAGTGAGTTGTGGGCGATAATAGTCATACTGCTTACCAGCATGTCATACTTTGATTCGGCGGTATTGTTGGATGAAGTGGCCCAGACCGACATTACGCGTACGCTTACGCGAGACTGGTTCTACCGACGTGCTTCGCACACAGGTGGCCGGCGGGTGTCAGTTTCTCCAACTTTAGTTGAATCGAGTGTGGCTACGCCCGGTCCTTGTTGAAGGTTAAAACAACACATACTTGACGAAAAATCGTTGTGGTTTTGATGCGTAGGTAAGAACGGTTCTTGTTCACCCCGTAGCAGCCACGTAAAACTTGCAACAACAAAGTAGAGGACGTCTAACTTGTTTTTGCAGGGCATGTTGTGATGTGATATGGTCAAGACATGATGCTAAATTTTATTGTATGAGATGATCATGTTTTGTAACGAAGTTATCGGCAACTGGCAGGAGCCATATGGTTGTCGCTTTATTGTATGAAATGCAATCGCCATGTAATTGCTTTACTTTATCACTAAGCGGTAGCGATAGTCGTAGAAGCAATAGTTGGCGAGACGACAACGATGCTATGATGGAGATCAAGGTGTCGCGCCGGTGATGATGGTGATCATGACGGTGCTTTGGAGATGGAGATCAAAGGCACAAGATGATGATGGCCATATCATAGCACTTATATTGATTGCATGTGATGTTTATCCTTTATGCATCTTATTTTGCTTAGTTCGACGGTAGCATTATAAGATGATCTCTCACTAAATTTCAAGGTACAAGTGTTCTCCCTGAGTATGCACCGTTGCGAAAGTTCGTCGTGCCGAGACACCACGTGATGATCGGGTGTGATAAGCTCTACGTTCACATACAACGGGTGCAAGCCAGTTTTGCACACGCAGAATACTCGGGTTAAACTTGACGAGCCTAGCATATGCAGATATGGCCTCGGAGCACTGAGACCGAAAGGTCGAGCGTGAATCATATAGTACATATGATCAACATAGTGATGTTCACCATTGAAAACTACTCCATCTCACGTGATGATCGGACATGGTTTAGTTGATTTGGATCACGTGATCACTTAGATGATTAGAGGGATGTCTATCTAAGTGGGAGTTCTTAAGTAATTTGATTAATTGAACTTTAATTTATCATCAACTTAGTACCTGATAGTATTTTGCATGTCTATGTTGTTGTAGATAGATGGCCCGTGCTGTTGTTCCGTTGAATTTTAATGCGTTCCTAGAGAAAGCTAAGTTGAAAGATGATGGTAGCAACTACACGGACTGGGTCCATAACTTGAGGATTATCCTCATTGCTGCACAGAAGAATTACGTCCTGGAAGCACCGCTAGGTGCCAAACCCGCTGCAGGAGCAACGCCAGATGTTATGAACGTCTGGCAGAGCAAAGCTGATGACTACTCAATAGTTCAGTGTGCCATGCTTTACGGCTTAGAACCGGGACTTCAACGACGTTTTGAACGTCATGGAGCATATGAGATGTTCCAGGAGTTGAAGTTAATATTTCAAGCAAATGCCCGGATTGAGAGATATGAAGTCTCCAATAAGTTCTACAGCTGCAAGATGGAGGAGAATAGTTCTGTCAGTGAGCATGTACTCAAAATGTCTGGGTATAACAATCACTTGATTCAACTGGGAGTTAATCTTCCTGATGATATTGTCATTGACAGAATTCTTCAATCACTGCCGCCAAGCTACAAGAGCTTCGTGATGAACTATAACATGCAAGGGATGGATAAGACAATTCCCGAGCTCTTTGCAATGCTAAAGGCTGCGGAGGTAGAAATCAAGAAGGAGCATCAAGTGTTGATGGTCAACAAGACCACCAGTTTCAAGAAAAAGGGTAAAGGGAAGAAGGGGAACTTCAAGAAGAACGGCAAGCAAGTTGCTGCTCAAGTGAAGAAGCCCAAGTCTGGACCTAAGCCTGACACTGAGTGCTTCTACTGCAAAGGGACTGGTCACTGGAAGCGGAACTGCCCCAAGTATTTGGCGGATAAGAAGGATGGCAAGGTGAACAAAGGTATATGTGATATACATGTTATTGATGTGTACCTTACTAATGCTCGTAGTAGCACCTGGGTATTTGATACTGGTTCTGTTGCTAATATTTGCAACTCGAAACAGGGACTACGGATTAAGCGAAGATTGGCTAAGGACGAGGTGACGATGCGCGTGGGAAATGGTTCCAAAGTCGATGTGATCGCGGTCGGCACGCTACCTCTACATCTACCTTCGGGATTAGTTTTAGACCTGAATAATTGTTATTTGGTGCCAGCGTTAAGCATGAACATTATATCTGGATCTTGTTTGATGCGAGACGGTTATTCATTTAAATCAGAGAATAATGGTTGTTCTATTTATATGAGTAATATCTTTTATGGTCATGCACCCTTGAAGAGTGGTCTATTTTTGTTGAATCTCGATAGTAGTGACACACATATTCATAATATTGAAGCCAAAAGATGCAGAGTTGATAATGATAGTGCAACTTATTTGTGGCACTGCCGTTTGGGTCATATTGGTGTAAAGCGCATGAAGAAACTCCATTCTGATGGACTTTTGGAATCACTTGATTATGAATCACTTGGTACTTGCGAACCATGCCTCATGGGCAAGATGACTAAAACTCCGTTCTCCGGAACAATGGAGCGAGCAACAGATTTGTTGGAAATCATACATACTGATGTATGTGGTCCGATGAATGTTGAGGCTCGCGGCGGGTATCGTTATTTTCTCACCTTCACAGATGATTTGAGCAGATATGGGTATATCTACTTGATGAAACATAAGTCTGAAACATTTGAAAAGTTCAAAGAATTTCAGAGTGAAGTGGAAAATCATCGTAACAAGAAAATAAAGTTTCTACGATCTGATCGTGGAGGAGAATATTTGAGTTACGAGTTTGGTCTTCATTTGAAACAATGTGGAATAGTTTCGCAACTCACGCCACCCGGAACACCACAGCGTAATGGTGTGTCCGAACGTCGTAATCGTACTTTACTAGATATGGTGCGATCTATGATGTCTCTTACTGATTTACCGCTATCATTTTGGGGTTATGCTTTAGAGACGGCTGCATTCACGTTAAATAGGGCACCATCTAAATCCATTGAGACGACACCTTATGAACTGTGGTTTGGCAAGAAACCAAAGTTGTCGTTTCTTAAAGTTTGGGGCTGCGATGCTTATGTGAAAAAGCTTCAACCTGATAAGCTCGAACCCAAATCGGAGAAATGTGTCTTCATAGGATACCCAAAGGAGACTGTTGGGTACACCTTCTATCACAGATCCGAAGGCAAGACATTCGTTGCTAAGAATGGATCCTTTCTAGAGAAGGAGTTTCTCTCGAAAGAAGTGAGTGGGAGGAAAGTAGAACTTGATGAGGTAACTGTACCTGCTCCCTTATTGGAAAGTAGTTCATCACAGAAATCTGTTCCTGTGACTCCTACACCAATTAGTGAGGAAGCTAATGATGATGATCATGTAACTTCAGATCAAGTTACTACCGAACCTCGTAGGTCAACCAGAGTAAGATCCGCACCAGAGTGGTACGGTAATCCTGTTCTGGAGGTCATGTTACTTGACCATGACGAACCTACGAACTATGAGGAAGCGATGATGAGCCCAGATTCCGCGAAATGGCTTGAGGCCATGAAATCTGAGATGGGATCCATGTATGAGAACAAAGTGTGGACTTTGGTTGACTTGCCCGATGATCGGCAAGCCATCGAGAATAAATGGATCTTCAAGAAGAAGACTGACGCTGACGGTAATGTTACTGTCTACAAAGCTCGACTTGTTGCGAAAGGTTTTCGACAAGTTCAAGGAGTTGACTACGATGAGACCTTCTCACCCGTAGCGATGCTTAAGTCCGTCCGAATCATGTTAGCAATTGCTGCATTTTATGATTATGAAATTTGGCAAATGGATGTAAAGACTGCATTCCTGAATGGATTTCTGGAAGAGTTGTATATGATGCAACCTGAAGGTTTTATCGATCCAAAGGATGCTAACAAAGTGTGCAAGCTCCAGCGATCCATTTATGGACTGGTGCAAGCATCTCGGAGTTGGAATAAACGTTTTGATAGTGTGATCAAAGCATATGGTTTTATACAGACTTTTGGAGAAGCCTGTATTTACAAGAAAGTGAGTTGGAGCTCTGTAGCATTTCTAATATTATATGTGGATGACATATTGTTGATTGGAAATGATATAGAATTTCTGGATAGCACAAAAGGATACTTGAACAAGAGTTTTTCTATGAAAGACCTCGGTGAAGCTGCTTATATATTGGGCATCAAGATCTATAGAGATAGATCAAGATGCTTAATTGGACTTTCACAAAGCACATACCTTGATAACGTTTTGAAAAAATTCAAAATGGATCAAGCAAAGAAAGGGTTCTTGCCTATGTTACAAGGTGCGAAGTTGAGTCAGACTCAATGCCCGACCACTTCAGAAGATAGAGAGAAAATGAAAGGTGTTCCCTATGCTTCAGCCATAGGCTCTATCATGTATGCAATGCTGTGTACCAGACCTGATGTGTTCCTTGCTATCAGTTTAGCAGGGAGGTACCAAAGTAATCCAGGAGTGGATCACTGGACAGCGGTCAAGAACATCCTGAAATACCTGAAAAGGACTAAGGATATGTTTCTCGTTTATGGAGGTGACAAAGAGCTCGTCGTAAATGGTTACGTCGATGCTAGCTTTGACACTGATCCGGATGACTCTAAGTCACAAACCGGATACGTGTTTATATTGAACAGTGGAGCTGTCAGTTGGTGCAGTTCTAAGCAAAGCATCATGGAGGGATCTACGTGTGAAGCGGAGTACATAGCTACTTCGGAAGCAGCAAATGAAGGAGTCTGGATGAAGGAGTTCATATCCGATCTAGGTGTCATACCTAGTGCATCGGGTGCAATGAAAATCTTTTGTGACAATACTGGTGCAATTGCCTTGGCAAAGGAATCCAGATTTCACAAGAGAACCAAGCACATCAAGAGATGCTTCAATTCCATCCGCGATCAAGTCAAGGAGGGAGACATAGAGATTTGCAAGATACATACGGATCTGAATGTTGCAGACCCGTTGACTAAGCCTCTCTCACGAGCAAAACATGATCAGCACCAAGACTCCATGGGTGTTAGAATCATTACTGTGTAATCTAGATTATTGACTCTAGTGCAAGTGGGAGACTGAAGGAAATATGCCCTAGAGGCAATAATAAAGTTGTTATTTATATTTCCTTATATCATGATAAATGTTTATTATTCATGCTAGAATTGTATTAACCGGAAACTTAGTACATGTGTGAATACATAGACAAACAAAGTGTCACTAGTATGCCTCTACTTGACTAGCTCGTTGAATCAAAGATGATTAAGTTTCCTAGCCATAGACATGAGTTTTCATTTGATTAACGGGATCACATCATTAGAGAATGATGTGATTGACTTGACCCATTCCGTTAGCTTAGCACTTGATCGTTTAGTATGTTGCTATTGCTTTCTTCATGACTTATACATGTTCCTATGACTATGAGATTATGCAACTCCTGAATACCGGAGGAACACTTTATGTGCTACCAAACGTCACAACGTAACTGGGTGATTATGAAGGTGCTCTACAGGTGTCTCCGATGGTACTTGTTGAGTTGGCATAGATCGAGATTAGGATTTGTCACTCCGATTGTCGGAGAGGTATCTCTGGGCCCTCTCGATAATGCACATCACTATAAGCCTTGCAAGCAATGTGACTAATGAGTTAGTTGCGGGATGATGCATTACGGAACGAGTAAAGAGACTTGCCGGTAACGAGATTGAAGTAGGTATTGAGATACCGACGATCAAATGTCGGGCAAGTAACATACCGATGACAAAGGGAACAACGTATGTTGTTATGCGGTTTGACCGATAAAGATCTACGTAGAATATGTGGGAGCCAATATGAGCATCCAGGTTCTGCTATTGATTATTGACCGGAGACGTGTCTCGGTCATGTCTACATAGTTCTCGAACCCATAGGGTCCGCACGCTTAACGTTCGGTGACGGTCGGTATTATGAGTTTATGTGTTTTGATGTACCGAAGGTAGTTCGGAGTCCCGGATGTGATCACGGACATGACGAGGAGTATCGAAATGGTCGAGACATAAATATCGATATATTGGATGGCTATGTTTGGACATCGGAATGGTTCCGGGTGAGTTCAGGCATTTATCGGAGTACTGGTAGTTTACCGGAACCCCCGGGGAGTATATGGGCCTTATTGGGCCTTAGTGGAATAGAGGAGAGGAAGGCCAGGGTGGAGGGCGCGCCCCCAAGCCCAATCCGAATTGGGTGGGGGGCCGGCCCCCCTTTCCTTCCCTCTCTCTCCCCCTTCCTTCTCTCCTACTCCAACAAGGGAAAGGGGGAATCCTACTCCCACCGGGAGTAGGACTCCCCCCTTGGGCGTGCCTAGGAGGCCGGCCCTCTCCCCCTCCTCCACTCCTTTATATACGGGGGGGGGGGGGCACCCCATAGACATACAAGTTGATCATTGATCTCTTAGCCGTGTGCGGTGCCCCCTCCACCATGATCCACCTCAGTCATATCGTTGCAGTGCTTAGGCGAAGCCCTGCGCCGGTAGCTTCATCATCACTGTCATCACGCCGTCGTGCTGATGAAGCTCTCCCTCGACACTCTGCTGGATCGTGAGTTCGTGGGACGTCACCGAGCCGAACGTGTGCAGATCGCGGAGGTGCCGTACTTTCGGTACTAGGATCGGTCGATCGTGAAGACGTACGACTACATCAACCACGTTGTCATAACGCTTCCGCTTACGGTGTACGAGGGTACGTGGACAACACTCTCCCCTCTCGTTGCTATGCATCACCATGATCTTGCGTGTGCGTAGGAATATTTTTGAAATTACTATGTTTCCCAACATCCAGGAGAATGGGGAGGGCGGGAGGCATGGCGAAGTTGAAAATAAGTGGGATTTTTATGGCCCAAAATATAAAGGTTGGGTTATGTGTTGTGAGCTCACTTGGGTTCGTCTTGTTTTCTTCAAAAACTCGATGCGCGAAGGAGGTTAAACCCTTAATCTCTGCATCATTGTGATGCGCGAAGTTAATCTTATTAATTATTAAGCAGAATACAAAATAAAAGAAACTACAATCAAACCATTACAAGATATGAAAATAACACCTACGACTTAGTTGACTTCTTCCGTAGCAATACCTCCAATAAGGCGTCCTTGCGCCACTGTTTTCACGCCTGGTCAAAATGGTTTGGACAAGGATTTTCATCGTGATTGACAAAACCGGCAAATTTAGAACAATAAAACAAGTAGACAACGTCTTCAACAATGTAATGATGCAAGTTCGCAGCTGCTGAGTCCGACCAATAAAGGATAGGCCAAAAGTTTTCACCTCAAACATGAAGCGGTGTAAGAATCAACATTTTGAACACGGATCATCCAACATTTTCCTCTGCCAGTACTCCATGTCAGGCCAAAAAGGCACTAGCAGATTGATAGGACGTCTTCCCACCTTAAACTACCACCACTGTCGTTCGAGGGTAGGCCATGTCTTGGCACGGATCTGGCCGCTGCCAGCCCACACCGACGCGAGTGACGCCCCAACATCCACCATATCGTTGGAGTCGCCGCCTCGATGTTAGTGTTGGAGAACCACTGGTGCAACCCTTACTAATCAACATTGGGTGCTTCCACCGCCGCCACAAACCTCCATGTACGATCACTGTTGCCCTTGTAGCAAATAGAAATGTCCCATAACGTCACATGCGACCATCGATGCTATGCTTGCAAGTAGTGGCAGAGCTAGCATTTAACAACAGGGTGGCCCGCCTCGAAAAAAATTGATAAGCAATATGACATGTTTATGTTCTAAGTAATTACCAATATCACAGGGAGTCCAAATTGGACTAGGGGAGGGGGCGCGCCCTTTCCTTCTCCTCTTCCCTCTCCCTTCCCTCTTTCCCCTCCATGAGAAAGGAAAAAGGGGGGTCGAATCCTACTAGGAGTGGAGTCCTAGTAGGACTCCCCCCCTTGGCGCGCCCCTCGGTGGCTGACCTCCTCCTTTATATCACATGCCGCCCCTTGGTGTACACTGCCTGGAATCAACCCTACACCATAGTCTTGTCGAAGCCACAAGTCCTCGGACCTACACCACGTGTTTCCATGCCCAGAAACCAGCCACCATCAACATCACGCTCATGTGTCATCGTCGTTGAAATCATCGTCGTCTTCTACACTGATAATCCCCAAGTGCAGGGAATCATCGTAGCAATTCCCAAAGGTGGAAGTGATAAGTATGGAGTGTCGAACCCACAAGGAGCTAAAGGTAAGATCAATATTCTCTCAGTCCTATCTGCCACTGATACGACTCTATGTACACCGAACGTTTGCTCCCAACTAGAAATGAGAAATAAAACTACGTTGTGGGTATGAAGAGGATAACTTTGCATGATATCGGAGAGCTAAAATATAAAAGTAGGTGTTGCTATCATAGAGTTAGAATATATTACTAAATATTATAAATAGCGAGTGTGGAATAATGATGGGTCGGTGTGCGGAATTATCCTAGGCAATTGTTAACAAGACCGGTAATCACTATTGCAATTTCATATGAGGGAGAGGCATAAGCTAACATACTTTCTCTTCTCGGATCATATGCACTTATGATTGGAACTCTAGCAAGCATCTGCAACTACTAAAGATCATTAAGGTAAAACCCAACCATAGCATTAAAGTATCAAGTCCCCTTTATCCCATACGCAACAACCCTCTTACTCGGGTTTATGCTTCTGTCACTCAAGCAACCCACTATAAGCGAATCATGAACGTATTGCAATACCCTACAGCGGGAATCCCTCACGCTTGCGCGACACGGAGGGCACAATAGGACAACACCAAAATAAAACATACAACTCATACCAATCTGGATCATCAATCAACCTAAAGACAAAGGATATCTACTCAAAACATCATAAGATGGCAACACATCATTGGATCATAATATGTTGCATAAAGCACCATGTTCAAGTAGGGATTACAGCGGGGTGCGGGAGAGTGGACCGCGTAAAAGAGATGAGGATGGTGATGATGATGGTGATGTTGATGAAGACGATCACCGCGACGATGATTCCCCTCCCGATGGCACTCCGGCGCCACCGAGAGAGAGGAGGAGAGGTTCTCCCCCTTGTGCTTCCTCCTCCATGGCCTCCCCCCTAGATGGGGAGAGGTTCCCCCTCTGGTCCTTGCCCTTCATGGCAATGATGGCCCCTCCGAGATCCTTCCCCATGGCCTCCGGTGATGATGGCCCCCTCCGGCAGGGTGCCAGAGAGGGCCTAGATTGATTTCTCGTGGCTAGAGAGGCTTGCGGCGGTGGAACTTCCGATCTCTCTTCTGTTTTGGGGTTTTCTTGATTTATAGGAGGAGTTGGCGTTGATTTCACGTCAGGGGGGCCCTCGGGGAGTCCACGAGTTAGGGGGCGCGCCCCAGGGGGGTGGGCGCACCCCCCACCCTCGTTTGCCCATGGGACTCCCATCCGGTAGATTTTTGTTCCTGTATTTTTTATATTTTCCAGAAAAATTCTCCGTTGATTTTCATCGCGTTCTGAGAACTTTTATTTCTGCACAAAAACAACACCACGGTAGTTCTGCTGAAAACAACGTCAGTCCGGGTTAGTTCTAATCAAATCATACCAAAATCATATAAAACTATTGTAAACATGGCATGAATACTTCATAAATTATAGATACGTTGGAGACGTATCAGCATCCCCAAGCTTAATTCCTGCTCGTCCTCGAGTAGGTAAATGATAAAAGAAATAATTTATGAAGTGTGAATGCTAGCAAGTGCATAAGTTTGATCAATGATAGTTCCAATCACTTTTTCTAGCATCATTATATATCATAACAGTAGCTCAACTCATAAAACTTCTCATGATCAAGTAACAAGCTATTCACATGTTAAAGTATAGATCATAAACTTTCTTGAAAACTAACAAACGTGCTCTTAGTCATCAAACAACTGCAATTCATCTTATTTTCGGGAAGGGCTATGTAAGAGCTTTGATTCAGCAAACCCCACATACTCAACCATCATTTAATCTTTCAAAATTGCTAACACTCATGTGATATTTATGGGTTCAAAGTTTTAATCGGACACAGAGAAAGATAGGGGCTTATAGTTTCGCCTCCCAACCTTTTACCTCAAGGGTAATGTCAACAATAATAGCTCATGAAAACCTACATCCAAGTGGATATATATATCCGGATCGCTCCAACACAAAGTGCTTGCCAAAGGAAAAAGCGTAAAAAGGAAAGGTGATGATCACCATGACTCTTGTATAAGGGTAGAAGATAAAAGTAAAAGATAGGCCCTTCACAGAGGGAAGCAGAGGTTGTCATGCGCTTTTATGGTTGGATGCACAAAATCTTAATGCAAAAGAACGTCACTTTATATTATACAGTCCATCGCTTTTATTTCTTCCCTATCACAAGTTCGTATAAAGCTTATTTTCTTCGCACGAATAGATCATACATATTTAAGGAGCGATTTTTCTTGCATGCACCGATGACAACTTACTTGAAAGATCTTACTCAATCCATAGGTAGGTATGGTGGACTCTCATGGCAAAACTGGTTTAAGAGATGTTTGGAAGCACAAGTAGTATTTCTACTTGGTGCAAAGAATTTGGCTAGCATGAGAGGGAAAGGCAAGCTCAACATGTTGGATGATCCAAGACAATATAACGTTTCAGATATAGGAAAACATAACCCATTAAGTTGTCTTCCTTGTCCAACATCAACTTTTTAGCATGTCATATTTTAATGAGTGCTCACAATTACAAAAGATGTCCAAGATTGTATATTTATATGTGAAATCTCTCTTCCTTCAAAATTATTTCATGAATTGTTCAAGTGACCAATTCTGCGTTTGCTAACTTTCAATAAGTTTACTACCTATACTTATTATGTGTGAAGTCATTACTCCCCATGTTATAAGCATATGAAACATATGCAAATTCAGATTTATGATATTCAATTAATTCAACCATTTACTCATAGGATATACGTGAAACATGTGAGTAAATGACAAACTACTCCAAAAAGATATAAGTGAAGAACACTGAGTAGTCAAATAATTAACTAGCCATGGGAGGATTCTTTTTCATTCAAGTTTTCATATCCAATGATTTTATTCAGACATCAAGTAAATTACGCTCCAAGCAAAGCACATATCATGTGACGAATAAAAATATAGCTCTGAGTAAGGTATACCGATAGTTTTGAAGACGAAAGAGGGGATGCCTTCCGGGGCATCCCCAAGCTTAGGCGCTTGAGTCTTCCTTGAATATTACCTTGGGGTGCCTTGGGCATCCCCAAGCTTAGGGTCTTTCCACTCCTTATTCTCCTCATATCGATATCTCACCCAAAGCTTGAAAACTTCAATCACACAAAACTTAACGGAACTTCGTGAGATATGTTAGTATGATAAAGAGTAAACCATTCACTTTGGTACTGTCAAAGAAAAGATTAATAATTGTTCGCACATAATTCCTACTGTACCATATCATTTCTACAATTTATATTGAGAAATATAAGCCATAGAAACTAGAAAACAAGCAAACTATGCTATGAAAACAGAATCTGTCAGAAACAGAACAGTCTGTAATGATCTGAACAGCAACCATACTCTACTCCAAAAATTATGAAATAAATTGGTGGACGTGATTAATTTGTCTATTAATCTTCTGCAAAAATAATCAACTCAAAAGCACTCTTCTGTAAAAAATGACAGCTAATCTCGTGAGCGCAAAGTTTCTGTTTTTTACAACAAGATCACATTAACTTTCACCCAAGTCTTCCCAAAGGTCTTACTTGGCACTTTATTGAAACAAAAGCTATAAAACATGATTACTACAGTATCTTAATCATGTAAACACACAAAAACAGTAAGGGTAAATATTGGGTTGTCTCCCAACAAGCGCTTTTCTTTAATGCCTTTTAGCTAGGCATGATGATTTCAATGATGCTCACATAAAAGAAAAGAATTGAAACATAATGAGAGCATCATGAAGAATATGACTAGCACATTTGAATCTAATCCACTTCCTATGCCTAGGGATTTTGTGAGAACATAATTTATAGGAACAAGAATCAAGTAGCATAGGAAGGCAAAACAAGTATAACTTCAAAACTTCAAGCAAATAGAGAGGAAACTTGATATTATTGCAACTCCTACAAGCATGTATTCCTCCCTCATAATAATTTTCAGTAGCATCATGAATGAGTTCAACAATATAACCATCACGTAAAGCATTCTTTTCATGATCTACAAGCATAGAAATTTTACTACTCTCCACATAAGCAAAATTCTTCTCATTTGGCATAGCGGAATCACTAATTCCTAAAGTTGACACTCTTCCAAACCCGCTTTAGATGATAGTATTATTCATACTCCAAGAGATATAAGTGAAGTTCATGGAGCATTCTACAATTAATATAGACTAACCAATATCCAAGCTCAAAATATATAAGTGAAGCACACGAAGTATTCTATAAAACCATACTCAAAAGATTTAAGTGAAGCACAAAGAGCAATTCTATAAGATCATACTTAAAAGATATAAGTGAAGTACATGAAGTATTCTATAAATCAATTAAGGGCTATCTCATACTAGCATGGTTCTTAAGGGAAAAACATAAACACAAAGGACACAAATCATGTGAACAAAACAAAAACCGAGGTATACCGATAATTGTTGAAGAAGAAAGATGGGATGCCAACCGGGGCATCCCCAAGCTTAGATGCTTGAGTATCCTTGGAATATTTACTTCGGGTGCCTTGGGCATCCCCAATCTTGAACTCTTGCCTCTCTTTATTCTTCTCACATCGGTAACTCCTCGTTCTTCGAACACTTCATCCACAAAAACTTAACAAAAAACTTTGTGAGATCCGTCAGTATACTAAAGCAAATCACTACCTTTAGGTACTGTTGCAAACTCATTCCAATTTTATATTAGCACTTTATCTACTGTATTCCAACTTCACCATGGTTCATACCCCCCGATACTACCCATAGATTCATCAAAATAAGCGATCAACACATAGAAAACAGAATCTGTCAAAAGCAGGACAGTCTGTAGTAATCTGGAAATTTAGTAAACTTACGTAACTTCAAAAAATTCTAAACAAATATGAAAATTAAAAAAAATTGTACAGAATTAATGTGCAAAAACTTTTAGACCCATTTGAGTTCCCAGTAAAAAAATGTAAAATCACGCGCTACAGCCAAAGTTTCTGTTTTTGTACTGCACATAGCAAACAAGCAATCTAATCATCCTAAAACCAAAGCTTGGCCCATTATTTTTATAATATAATGGATATACACAAGGGGATAATTATTTTCAGAGAAGCTTCCATGAATTCTTTTACATTCTTTCCATGAGCATGAACACAAGTGCTCAAGGTCGACCCTCACTTCTTCAATGCATAACCTTCCAATCACTTCTCTTATTGAAAAACTTTTTAGGCATGAGAGGCAAGTAATTTTTTTGTATTTTCATTCTTCTAATTTTTTTATGTTTCACCCACAACTAAACAGAAACAAAAAGGAAAAACAAAATCTACTTAGTGAAGAAAGCAAACAAGCACACACGAGAATATCAACCCCACGCTATTGCTCCCCGGCAACGGCGCCAGAAAAGAGCCTGATAATCCCAAGTGCAGGGAATCATCGTAGCAAGTCCCAAAGGTGGAAGTGATAAGTATGGAGTGTCGAACTGAAGGAAATATGCCCTAGAGGCAATAATAAAGTTATTATTTATTTCCTTATATCATGATAAATGTTTATTATTCATGCTAGAATTGTATTAACCGGAAACATAATACATGTGTGAATACATAGACAAACAGTGTCACTAGTATGCCTCTACTTGACTAGCTCGTTAATTAAAGATGGTTATGTTTCCTAACCATAGACATGAGTTGTCATTTGATTAACGGGATCACATCATTAGGAGAATGATGTGATTGACTTGACCCATTCCGTTAGCTTAGCACTTGATCGTTTAGTATTCTGCTATTGCTTTCTTCATGACTTATACATGTTCCTATGACTATGAGATTATGCAACTCCCGTTTACCGGAGGAACAATTTGTGTGCTACCAAACGTCACAACGTAACTGGGTGATTATAAAGGTGCTCTACAGGTGTCTCCGAAGGTACTTGTTGGGTTGGCGTATTTCGAGATTAGGATTTGTCACTCCGATTGTCGGAGAGGTATCTCTGGGCCCACTCAGTAATGCACATCACTATAAGCCTTGCAAGCATTGTAACTAATGAGTTAGTTGCGGGATGATGTATTACGGAACGAGTAAAGAGACTTGCCGGTAACGAGATTGAACTAGGTATTGAGATACCGACGATCGAATCTCGGGCAAGTAACATACCGATGACAAAGGGAACAACGTATGTTGTTATGCGGTCTGACCGATAAAGATCTTTGTAGAATATGTGGGAGCCAATATGAGCATCCAGGTTCCGCTATTGGTTATTGACCGGAGATGTGTCTCGGTCATGTCTACATTGTTCTCGAACCCGTAGGGTCCGCACGCTTAAAGTTCGATGACGGTTATATTATGAGTTTATGTGTTTTGATGTACCGAAGGTAGTTCGGAGTCCCGGATGAGATCGGGGACATGACGAGGAGTCTCGAAATGGTCGAGACGTAAAGATCGATATATTGGACAACTATATTTGGACATCGGAAAGGTTCCGAGTGATTCGGGTATTTTTCGGAGTACCGGAGAGTTATGGGAATTCGCCGGGGAGTATATGAGCCTTATTGGGCTTTAAGGGAAAGAGAGAGGAGAGGCTGGGCGGCGCCCCCAAGGCCTAGTCCGAATTGGACTAGGGGGAGGGGCTGCACCCCCTCCTTCCTTCTCTTCTCTCTCCCTTTCCTTGACTCCTACTCCTACTACTTGGAAGGGGGGGAATCCTACTCCCGGTGGGAGTAGGACTCCTCCTAGGGCACGCCATAGAGAGGGCCGGCCCTCCCCCTCCTCCACTCCTTTATATACGGGGAGGGGGGCACCCCTTGGAGACACAACAATTGATCCTTTGGATCTCTTAGCCGCGTGTGGTGCCCCCCTCCACCATAGTCCACCTCGATAATATCGTAGTGGTGCTTAGGCGAAGCCCTGCGTCGGTAGAACATCATCATCGTCACCACGCCGTCGTGCTGACGGAACTCTCCCTCGAAGCTTTGCTGGATCGGAGCTCGCGGGACGTCATCGAGCTGAACGTGTGCTGAACTCGGAGGTGCCGTGCGTTCGGTACTTGATCGGTCGGATCGTGAAGACGTACGACTACATCAACCGCGTTGTGCTAACGCTTCTGCTTTCGGTCTACAAGGGTACATGGACAACACTCTCCCCTCTCGTTGCTATGCATCACCATGATCTTGCGTGTGCGTAGGAATTTTTTTTAAGTTACTACGTTCCCCAATAGTGGCATCCGAGCCTGGTTTTATGCGTAGATGTCATATGCACGAGTAGAACACAAGTGAGTTGTGGGCGATACAAGTCATACTGCTTACCAGCATGTCATACTTTGGTTCGGCGGTATTGTTGGATGAAGCGGCCCGGACCGACATTACGCATATGCTTACGCGAGACTGGTTTTACCGTCGTGCTTTGCACACATGTGACTAGCGGGTGTCAGTTTCTCCAACTTTAGTTGAACCGAGTGTGGCTACGCCCGGTCCTTGTGAAGGTTAAAACAACACTAACTTGACGAACTATCGTTGTGGTTTTGATGCGTAGGTAAGAACGGTTCTTGCTCAGCCCGTAGCAGCCACGTAAAACTTGCAACAACAAAGTAGAGGATGTCTAACTTGTTTTTGCAGGGCATGTTGTGATGTGATATGGTCAAGACGTGATGAGATATAAGTTGTTGTATAAGATGATCATGTTTTGTCGAAGTTATCGGCAACTAGCAGAAGCCTTATGGTTGTCTCTTTATTGCATAAGATGCAAGCGCCAAATAATTGCTTTACTTTATCGCTATGCGATAGCAATAGTTGCAAGAGCAATAGTTGCCGAGACGACCATGTGACGACACATTGATATAGATCAAGACGATGGAGATCATGGTGTCATACCGGTGACGATGGAAATCATGACGATGCTTTGAAGATGGAGATCAAAGGCACAAGATGATGATGGCCATATCATGTCACATATTTTGATTGCATGTGATGTTTATCTTTTATACATCTTATTTTGCTTAGTTCGACAGTAGCTTTATAAGATGATCTCTCACTAATTATCAAGGTACAAGTGTTCTCCCTGAGTATGCACCGTTGCGAAAGTTCTTCGTGCTGAGACACCACGTGATGATCGGGTGTGATAGGCTCTACGTTCAAATACAACGGGTGCAAAACAGTTGCACACGCGGAATACTCAGGTTAAACTTGACGAGCCTAGCATATAACAGATATGGCCTCGGAACACTGAGACCGAAAGGTCGAGCGTGAATCATATAGTAGATATCATCAACATAGTGATGTTCACCATTGAAACTACTCCATCTCACGTGATGATCGGACATGGTTTAGTTGATATGGATCACGTGATCACTTAGAGGATTAGAGGGATGTCTATCTAAGTGGGAGTTCTTAAGTAATATGATTAATTGAACTTAAATTTATCATGAACTTAGTCCTGGTAGTATTAGCATATCTATGTTGTAGATCAATAGCTCGCGTTTAGCTCCCCTGTTTTATTTTTGATATGTTCCTAGAGAAAACTAAGTTGAAAGATGTTAGTAGCAATGATGCGGATTGGATCCGTGATCTGAGGTTTATCCTCATTGCTGCACAGAAGAATTATGTCCTTGATGCACCGCTAGGTGACAAACCTATTGCAGGAGCAGATACAGATGTTATGAACGTTTGGCTAGCTCAATATGATGACTACTTGATAGTTTAGTGCACCATGCTTAAACGGCTTAGAATCGGGACTTCAAAGACGTTTTGAACGTCATGGACCATATGAGATGTTCCAGGAGTTGAAGTTAATATTTCAAGCAAATACCCGAGTTGAGAGATATGAAGTCTCCAACAAGTTCTATAGCTAAAAGATGGAGGAGAATAGCTCAAGCAGTGAGCATGTGCTCAGATTGTCTAGGTACTACAATTGCTTGAATCAAGTGGGAGTTAATCTTCCAGATAAAATAGTGATTGACAGAATTCTCTAGTCACCATCACCAAGTTAGTAGAACTTCGTGATGAACTATAATATGCAAGGGATAACGGAAACGATTCCCAAGCTCTTCGTGATGCTAAAATCGACGAAGGTAGAAATCAAGAAAAGCATCAAGTGTTGATGGTAAACAAAAACCACTAGTTTCAAGTAAAGGGACAAAGGGAAGAAAGGGGAACTTCAAGAAGAATGGCAAGCAAGTTGCTGCTCAAGTGAAAAAGCCCAAGTATATACCTAAGCCTGAAACTGAGTGCTTCTACTTCAAAGGGACTGGTCACTGGAAGCGGAACTACCCCAAGTAATTGGCGGATAAGAAGGATGGCAAAGTGAACATAGGTATATTTGATATACATGTTATTGATGTGTACTTTACTAATGTTTATAGCAACCCCTCAGTATTTGATACTAGTTCAGTTGCTAAGAGTAGTAACTCAAAACGGGAGTTGCAGAATGAACAGAAACTAGTTAAGGGCGAGGTGACGATGTGTGTTGGAAGTAGTTCCAAGATTGATATGATCATCATCGCACACTCCCTATACTTTCGGGATTAGTGTTGAACCTAAATAAGTGTTATTTGGTGTTTGCGTTGAGCATGAATATGATTTGAGCATGTTTATTGCAATACGGTTATTCATTTAAGTTAGTGAATAATTGTTGTTCTGTTTACATGAATAAAACCTTCTATGGTCATACACCCAATGAAAATGGTTTGTTGGATCTCGATCGTAGTGATACACATATTCATAATATTGAAGCCAAAAGATGCAAAGTTAATAATGATAGTGCAACTTATTTGTGGCACTGCCGTTTAGGTCATATTGGTGTAAAGCGCATGAAGAAACTCCATGCTGATGGGATTTTGGAATCACTTGATTATGAATCAGTTGATGCTTGCGAACCATGCCTTATGGGCAAGATGACTAAGACTCCGTTCTCCGGAACAATGGAGCAAGCAACTGACTTATTGGAAATAATACATACTGATGTATGCGATCCGATGAGTGTTGAGGCTCGCGGCGGGTATCGTTATTTTCTGAACTTCACAGATGATTTGAGCAGATATGGGTATATCTACTTGATGAAACATAAGTCTGAAACATTTGAAAAGTTCATATAATTTTAGAGTGAAGTGGAAAATCATCGTAACAAGAAAATAAAGTTTCTACGATCTGATCGCGGAGACGAATATTTGAGTTACGAGTTTGGCCTTCAGTTAAAACAATGTGAAATAGTTTCACTACTCACGCCACCTGGAGCACCACAGTGTAATGGTGTGTCCGAACGTCGTTACCGTACTTTATTAGATATGGTGCGATCTATGATGTCTCTTACCGATCTACCACTATCGTTTTGGGGTTATGCATTAGAGACAGGTACATTCACGTTAAATAGGGCACCGTCTAAATCCGTTGAGACGACACCATATGAACTATGGTTTGGCAAGAAACCTAAGCTGTCGTTTCTTAAAGTTTGAGGTTGCAATGCTTATGTGAAAAAGGTTTCAACCTGATAAGCTCAAACCCAAATCGGAGAAGTGCGTCTTCATAGGATACCCAAAAGAAAATGTTGGGTACACCTTCTATCACAGATCCGAAGGCAAGATATTCGTTGCTGAGAATGGAACCTTTCTAGAGAAGGAGTTTCTCTCAAAAGAAGTGAGTGGGAGGAAAGTAAAACTTGATGAGGTAATTATACCTTCTCCCGAATTGGAGAATAGTTCATCACAGAAATCAGTTCCAGTGATGCGTACACCAATTAGTGAGGAAGTTAATGATGATGATCATAAAACTTCGGATCAAGTTACTACAGAACTTCGTAGATCAACCAGAGCACGATCCGCACCAGAGTGGTATGGTAATCCTGTTTTGGAGGTCATGTTACTTGACCATGACGAACCTACGAACTATGAGGAAGCGATGGTGAGCCCAGATTCCGCAAAATGGCTTGAGGCCATGAAATCTGAGATGGGATCCATGTATGAGAAAAAAGTGTGGACTTTGGTTGACTTGCCCGATGATCGGCAAGCCATAGACAATAAATGGATCTTCAAGAGGAAGACGGACGCTGATAGTAGTGTTACTATCTACAAAGCTAGACTTGTCTAAAAAGGTTTTTGACAAAGTTCAAGGTGTTGACTACGATGAGATTTTCTCACTCGCAGCGATGCTTAAGTCTATCCGAATCATGTTAGCAAATTGCCACATTTTATGAAATCTGGCAAATGGATGTCAAAACTACATTCCTTAATGGATTTCTTAAAGAAGAGTTGTATATGATGCAACCAGAAGGTTTTGTCAATCCTAAAGGTGCTAACAAAATATGCAAGCTCCAGCGATCCATCTATGGACTGGTGCATGCATCTCGGAGTTGGAATATACGCTTTGATAAGTTGATCAAAGGATATAGTTTTATACAGACTTGCGGTGAAGCCTGTATTTATAAGAAAGTGAGTGGGAGCACTACAACATTTCTGATAAGTATATGTGAATGACATATTGTTGATCGGAAATAATGTAGAATTATTCTGCAAAGCATAAAGGAGTGTTTGAAAGGAGTTTTTCAAAGAAAGACCTCGGTGAAGCTGCTTACATATTGAGCATCAAGATCTATAGAGATAGATCAAGACGCTTGATAAGTTTTTCAATGAGTACATACCTTGACAAGATTTTGAAGTAGTTCAAAATGGAACAGTCAAAGAAAGAGTTCTTGCCTGTGTTACAAGGTGTGAAATTGAGTAAGACTCAAAGCCCGACCACGGCAGAAGATAGAAAGAGAATGAAAGTCATTCCCTATGCCTCAGCCATAGGTTCTATAAAGTATGCCATGCTGTGTACCAGATCTATTGTATACCCTACACTGATTTTGGCAAGGGAGTACAATAGTGATCTAGGAGTAGATCACTGGACAGCGGTCAAAATTATCCTTAGTGGAATAAGGATATGTTTCTCGATTATGGAGGTGACAAAAGGTTCGTCGTAAAGGGTTACGTCGATGCAAGTTTTGACACTGATCCAGATGACTCTAAGTCTCATCTGGATACATATTGAAAGTGGGAGCAATTAGCTAGAGTAGCTCCGTGCAGAGCATTGTTGACATAGAAATTTGCAAAATACATACGGATCTGAATGTGGCAGACCCGTTGACTAAACTTCTCTCACAAGCAAAACATGATCACACCTTAGTACTCTTTGGGTGTTAATCACATAGCGATGTGAACTAGATTATTGACTCTAGTAAACCCTTTGGGTGTTGGTCACATGACGATGTGAACTATGGGTGTTAATCACATGGTGATGTGAACTATTGGTATTAAATCACATGGTGATGTGAACTAGATTATTGACTCTAGTGCAAGTGGGAGACTGAAGGAAATATGCCCTAGAGGCAATAATAAAGTTATTATTTATTTCCTTATATCATGATAAATGTTTATTATTCATGCTAGAATTGTATTAACCGGAAACATAATACATGTGTGAATACATAGACAAACAGAGTGTCACTAGTATGCCTCTACTTGACTAGCTCGTTAATTAAAGATGGTTATGTTTCCTAACCATAGACATGAGTTGTCATTTGATTAACGGGATCACATCATTAGGAGAATGATGTGATTGACTTGACCCATTCCGTTAGCTTAGCACTTGATCGTTTAGTATGTTGCTATTGCTTTCTTCATGACTTATACATGTTCCTATGACTATGAGATTATGCAACTCCCGTTTACCGGAGGAACACTTTGTGTGCTACCAAACGTCACAACGTAACTGGGTGATTATAAAGGTGCTCTACAGGTGTCTCCGAAGGTACTTGTTGGGTTGGCGTATTTCGAGATTAGGATTTGTCACTCCGATTGTCGGAGAGGTATCTCTGGGCCCACTCAGTAATGCACATCACTATAAGCCTTGCAAGCATGGCAACTAATGAGTTAGTTGCGGGATGATGTATTACGGAACGAGTAAAGAGACTTGCCGGTAACGAGATTGAACTAGGTATTGAGATACCGACGATCGAATCTCGGGCAAGTAACATACCGATGACAAAGGGAACAACGTATGTTGTTATGCGGTCTGACCGATAAAGATCTTCGTAGAATATGTGGGAGCCAATATGAGCATCCAGGTTCTGCTATTGGTTATTGACTGGAGACGTGTCTCGGTCATGTCTACATTGTTCTCGAACCCGTAGGGTCCGCACGCTTAAAGTTCGATGACGGTTATATTATGAGTTTATGTGTTTTGATGTACCGAAGGTAGTTCGGAGTCCCGGATGAGATCGGGACATGACGAGGAGTCTCGAAATGGTCGAGACGTAAAGATCGATATATTGGACGACTATATTCGGACATCGGAAAGGTTCCGAGTGATTCGGGTATTTTTCGGAGTACCGGAGAGTTACGAGAATTCGCCGGGGAGTATATGGGCCTTATTGGGCTTTAGGGGAAAGAGAGAGGAGAGGCTGGGCGCCCCCCCAAGGCCTAGTCCGAATTGGACTAGGGGGAGGGGCTGCGCCCCCTCCTTCCTTCTCTTCTCTCTCCCCTTTCCTTGACTCCTACTCCTACTACTTGGAAGGGGGGGGGATCCTACTCCCGGTGGGAGTAGGACTCCTCCTAGGGCGCGCCATAGAGAGGGCCGGCCCTGCCCCTCCTCCACTCCTTTATATACGGGGAGGGGGGCACCCCTTGGAGACACAAGAATTGATCCTTTGGATCTCTTAGTCGTGTGCGGTGCCCCCCTCCACCATAGTCCACCTCGATAATATCGTAGCGGTGCTTAGGCGAAGCCCTGCGTCGGTAGAACATCATCATCGTCACCACGCCGTCGTGCTGACGGAACTCTCCCTCGAAGCTTTGCTGGATCGGAGCTCGCGGGACGTCATCGAGCTGAACGTGTGCTGAACTCGGAGGTGCCGTGCGTTCGGTACTTGATCGGTCGGATCGTGAAGACGTACGACTACATCAACCGCGTTGTGCTAACGCTTCCGCTTTCGGTCTAGAAGGGTACATGGACAACACTCTCCCCTCTCGTTGCTATGCATCACCATGATCTTGCGTGTGCGTAGGAATTTTTTTGAAATTACTACGTTCCCCAACACGAACCCACAAGGAGCTAAAGGTAAGATCAATATTCTCTCAAGTTCTATCTGCCACTGATACGACTCTACGTACACCGAACGTTTGCTTCCAACTAGAAACGAGAAATAAAACTACATTGTGGGTATGAAGAGGATAACTTTGCATGATATCGGGGAGCTAAAATTTAAAAGTAGGTGCTGTTATCATAGAGTTAGAATATATTATTAAATATTATATATAGCGAGTTTGGAATAATGATGGGTCGGTGTGCGGAATTATCCTAGGCAATTGTTAACAATACCGGTAATCACTATTTCAATTTCATATGAGGGAGAGGCATAAGCTAACATACTTTCTCTTCTGGGATCATATGCACTTATGATTGGAACTCTAGCAAGCATCCGCAACTACTAAAGATCATTAAGGTAAAACCCAACCATAGCATTAAAGTATCAAGTCCCCTTTATCCCATACGCAACAACCCCCTTACTCGGGCTTGCGACGGCAGAGCTTCCGATCTCTCTTCTGTTCTGGGGTTTTCTTGATTTATAGGAGGAGTTGGCGTTGATTTCACGTCAGGGGGGCCCTCGGGGAGTCCACGAGATAGGGGGCGCCCCACAGGGGGGTGGGCGCGCCCCCCACCCTCGTGGGGCCCACGGGACTCCCCTCCGATAGATTTTTGTTCCAGTATTTTTTATATTTTCCAGAAAAATTCTCCGTTGATTTTCATCGCGTTCCGAGAACTTTTATTTCTGCACAAAAACAACACCACGGTAGTTCTACTGAAAACAGCGCCAGTCCGGGTTAATTCTAATCAAATCATACCAAAATCATATAAAACTATTGTAAACATGGCATGAATACTTCATAAATTATAGATACGTTGGAGACGTATCATACACCAACCGTGTTGGAAATAAATGTTATTGTTTATTTCCATGTTCATAATTATGTTTATATTCTGTGCTATAATTTCAATGGTCCTTGAGCCTATATCCATAAAGGCTCAGAGGAAAACCCATGTGCATGTGTGAAACAATAAACGGTAAAATGTATTCTTGGTCGTGCCTCTAAGACTAGCTGAAGTGTTGCACGGTGGTTATGTTTTCATGATCATGTGCATTTGTATGCTAGTAACTTTAAGGACATAATGTTAGAAGAAAATTTGTGTTGAACCGTCCCAATTGTTGTTATGCCAAGAGATACATTCTTCATAAGTTAATGGTTGTAACACAGAGAAAGTTTAGATGTTTGCATAATTTCTTAGACCATGAGAGTATCGAGTTCCTTCATACTTACTTCATCAACTTTAGGGATTGTTAAATGTCATCTTTAATAGGGTGGCACTTAAAGCGGCTTATAGGTTCACGGAAAAGTATGACAAGGGGCTAGATAGCTCAAGACTGGGATATGCCCGATGGAGAGATATTCTTTGCGCCCCCAGTGTTACGGTATCCATCATCGTCTGGCCAGACACAGCTTGATTTGATCATGGGGGTGACGAAACACGGGAACGAGAAAAGAGAACAAAACCGGTAACGAGAAAACTGGCATAGTGAATGATAACCCACAAGTATAGGGGATCGCAATAGTTTTCGAGGGTAGAGTATTCAACCCAAATTTATCGATTCGACACAAGGGGAGCCAAAGAATATTCTCAAGTATTAGCAACTGAGTTGTCAATTCAGCAACACCTGGATAACTTAATAGCTGCAGCAAAGTGTTTAGTAGCAAAGTAGTATGATAGTAATGGTAATAGTGGCAAAGGTAACAGTAGCAGTATTGTAGTGATTGTAATAGTAGCAACGGAAAAGTAAATAAGCGAAGAACAATATGTGAAAATCTCGTAGGCATTGGATCGGTGATGGAGAATTATGCCGAATGCGGTTCATCATGTAACAGTCATAACATAGGGTGACACAGAACTAGCTCCAATTCATCAATGTAATGTAGGCATGTATTCCGAATATAGTCATACGTGCTTATGGAAAAGAACTTGCATAACATCTTTTGTCCTACCCTCCTGTGGCAGCGGGGTCCTAATGGAAACGAAGGGATATTAAGGCCTCCTTTTAATAGAGTACCGGACCAAAGCATTAACACATAGTGAATACATGAACTCCTCAAACTACGGTCATCACCGGGAGTGGTCCCGATTATTGTCACTTCGGGATTGCCGGATCATAACACATAGTAGGTGACTATAGACTTGCAAGATAGGATCAAGAACTCACATATATTCATGCAAACATAATAGGTTCAGATCTGAAATCATGGCACTCGGGCCCTAGTGACAAGCATTAAGCATAGCAAAGTCATAGCAACATCAATCTTAGAACATAGTGGATACTAGGGATCAAACCCTAACAAAACTAACACGATTACATGATAAATCTCATCCAACCCATCACCGTCCAGCAAGCCTACGATGGAATTACTCACGCACGGTGGTGAGCATCATGAAATTGGTGATGGAGGATGGTTGATGATGACGATGGCGACGGATTCCCCTCTTCGGAGCCCCGAACGGACTCCAGATCAGCCCTCCCGAGAGAGTTTAGGGCTTGGCGGCGGCTCCTTATCGTAAAACGTGACGAATTTTTCTCTCTGATTTTTTTCTCCCCGAACACGAATGTGGAGTTGGAGTTGAGGTCGGTGGAGCTCTAGGGGGCCCACAAGGCAGGGGGCGCGCCTAGGGGGGGCAGGCGCGCCTCCCACCCTTGTGGAAAGGGTGTGGCCCCCCTGGCCTTGATTCTTTCGCCAGTATTTTTTATTATTTCCGTGAAGTTTCAGGTCATTCCGAGAACTTTTGTTTCTGCACAAAGATAACACCATGGCAATTCTGCTGATAACAGTGTCAGTCCGGGTTAGTTCCATTCAAATCATGCAAGTTAGAGTCCAAAACAAGGGCAAAAGTGTTTGGAAAAGTAGATACGACGGAGACGTATCAACTCCCCCAAGCTTAAACCTTTGCTTGTCCTCAAGCAATTCAGTTGATAAACTAGAAGTGATAAAGAAAAACTTTTACAAACTCTGTTTGCTCTTGTTGTTGTAAATATGTAAAGCCAGCATTCAAGTTTTCAGCAAAGATTATGATTAACCATATTCACAATAACACTTAGGTCTCATGTTTACTCATGTCAATGGCATAATCAACTAGCGAGCAATAATAATAAATCTCGGATGACAACACTTTCTCAAAATAATCATAATATGATATAACAAGATGGTATCTCGCTAGCCCTTTCTGAGACCGCAAAACATAAATGCAGAGCACCTTTAATGATCAAGGACTGACTAGACATTGTAATTCATGGTAAAAGAGATCCACTCATAGTCATACCCAATATAAATTAATAGTAATGGATGCAAATGACAGCGGTGCTCTCCAGCTGGTACTTTTTAATAAGAGGGTGATGACTCAACATGAAAGTAAATAGATAGGCCCTTCGCAGAGGGAAGCATGGATTTGTAGAGGTGCCAGAGCACGATTTTGAAATAGAGATAAATAATATTTTGAGCGGTATAATTTCATTGTCAACATAACAACCAAGAGATGGCGACATCTTCCATGCTACACACATTATAGGCGGTTCCCAAACAGAATGGTAAAGTTTATACTCCCCCTCCACCAACAAGCATCAATCCATGGCTTTCTCGAAAGAACGAGTGCCTCCAACTAACAACAGTCCCGGGGGAGTTTTGTTTGCAATTATTTTGATTTGATTTGCATAAAGCATGGGACTGGGCATCCCGGTGACCAGCCATTTTCTCGTGAGTGAGGAGCGGAGTCCACTTCTCTTGAGAATAACCCGCCTAACATGGAAGATACGGACAACCCTAGTTGATACATGAGCTATTCGAGCATACAAAACAGAATTTCATTTGAAGGTTTAGAGTTTGGCACATACAAATTTACTTGGAACGGCAGGTAGATACCGCATATAGGAAGGTATAATGGACTCATATGGAATAACTTTGGGGTTTAAGGGATTGGATGCACAAGCAGTATTCCCACTTAGTACAAGTGAAGGCTAGCAAAAGACTGGGAAGCGACCAACTAGAGAGCGACAACAGTCATGAACATGCATTAAAATTAATGAACATTGAGTGCAAGTATGAGTAGGATATAATCCACCATGAACATAAATATCGTGAAGGCTATGTTGATTTGTTTCAACTACATGTGTGAACATGTGCCAAGTCAAGTCACTCGAATCGTTCAAAGGAGGATACCACCCTATCATACCACATCACAACCATTTTAATAGCATGTTGGCACGCAAGGTAAACCATTATAAACTCCTAGCTAATTAAGCATGGCATAAGCAACTATGATCTCTAATTGTCATTGCAAACATGTTTATTCATAATAAGCTGAATCAGGAACGATGAACTAATCATATTTACAAAAACAAGAGAGGTCGAGTTCATACCAGCTTCTCTCATCTCAATCAGTCCATCATATATCTTCATAATTGCCTTTCACTTGCACGACCGAACGATGTGAATAATAACAATAGTGCACGTGCATTGGACTAAGCTGGAATCTGCAAGCATTCAATAAACAGGAGAAGACAAGGTAATATGGGCTCTTGGTTAAATCAAGAATAATGCATATAAGAGCCACTTCAACATTTTCATTATGGTCTTCTCCTCTCGACCCCCAAAGAAAAAGAAAGGAAATAAAACTATTTACACGGGAAAGCTCCCAACAAGCAAAAGAAGAACGAGAAATCTTTTTGGGTTTTCTTTTAATTATTACTACTACAACAAGAAAGCAAACTAGCTAAACGCTACAACTAATTTTTTTGGTTTTTCTTAAGGTTTTTCAAACACACAAGAAGAAAGCATAAAAAGGAAAATAAACTGGCATGGATATTACAGTAAAAAGTATGAGCACCGACAACTAGCAATGAGTGTGTGAACATAAAGGTAATGTCAGTGAGAAATACGTACTCCCCCAAGCTTAGGCTTTTGGCCTAAGTTGGTCTATTGCCACGGCTGGCCTGGCGGATATCAAAAGTTATAGTTGGGGTCGTACTGAGAAGCAACGGCTATTGCATCGTGGGCCTCAGCTTGGAGGCGAGCTGCCCTCATCCTCCGCTCATACTCATCTGCCTCCTCCCTGGTTATGAAATATCTCCCCTTTGCCTGAAAGTCAAAGAGAGTAGGAGCAGGGAGGACAATATTGACGGCGTGAAGCATGTCAAAGATTAGTCGATACTAGAGTGGCTGTTCATTCCTCTCAACAAACTGATGGTGAACGATGGCATTAAAATCCAGATAAGAAGGAGGCAATTCCATATCATAATCACGAATAGGTATATCAAGAAAATTAGCTAAACGGGTTGCATAAATTCCACCAAAGAAATCTCCATTAAATCTATTGTTATGCAACCTACGTGCAACAGTGGCTCCCAAATTATAATGTTTATCTCCTAACACGGCACTCTTGAGAACACTGAGGTCAGGGACACACATGTGACATGCTTCATCCTTACCATTTATGCACCTACCTATGAAGAGAGCAAAATAATGTATAGCAGGAAAATGAATGCTCCCTATGGTAGCTTGTGTTATATCTCTAGACTCCCCCACAGTTATACTAGCAAGAAAATCTCTAAACTCAGATTTGCGAGGCTCACTAGGACTACCCCATTGTGGAAGTTTGCAAGCAGTGCTAAAATCCTCTAAATCTATAGTATAAGAATTTTCATAAAGATCAAACAGGACAGTTTGAGAATTGCGTGATGATGAAAATTCAAACCTTCTCACAAAGGAATCGGTGAGATAGTGGTACTGACGACACTTATCTGCCCCGAACCTCACAAGATCAGCGTTACGCACATATGCGTTAAATTCTTCCTTGATTCCTGCTCGATCCATGAAGTCCTCTGAAGGCCATTCACAAGCCCGCACTTGAGCGTCCCTTGGTGGTTCATCGTCGGCATCGTGCATTGCGAGCCTGGGTCCTTGCTTCCTTGCAGGGACACCTTGGTACATTTTCCTAAACATATTTCTTCCTCTGAAAAATTTCTGAAATTTTTAGTAACTTCAAAATAAAAGTGAACCAAACTCAATAAAATTGATAGCAACTACTCCCACAAGTGCCTAGAGACTATATCATGCATTAGAACTACTTGGAACCATATAAATTTGACATGCAAGCTCAAGAACATGGTCACCTAGGCAGCACAAATTTGCAATGAATAAAGCACTAGAACAAAAACTAATTGGACCATTGGAGGAGTCACATACCAAAGAACAATCCCCCAAAGCAGTTTTGTGAGAGGTGCTTTGAGCAAGGAGATCGAAAATCGCAGCAAAATGAGCTAGAACTCGTGCTTGAGCTGGTTGGTGATTTTTTTGGGAGGTAGAAGGAGTGTGTGGGTGCAGGAATAAGTGGAGGGGAGCCACCATGGGCCCACGAGGCAGGGGGCGCGCCCTGGACCCTCGTGGCCAGGTGCTTGCTCCCGCTGCTGTGTTCTCAGTGCCAGATATTCTCAAATATTCTGGAAAAAAATCATATTTCAATTTCGGGGCATTTGGAGAACTTTTATTTTCGGGGTACTTTTTATTGCACGGATAATTCAGAAAACAGACAGAAAATACTATTTTTACTTTATTTCAACTAAACAACAGAAAGTAAAAGGAGGGTACAGAAGGTTGTGCCTTCTAACTTCATCCATCTCATGCTCATCAAAAGGAATCCACTAACAAGGTTGATCAGGTCTTGTTAACAAACCCATTTTGAATAACATGAAACCGGAGAAATTTCAAATATAACTATGTTACCTCAACGGGGATGTGCACATCCCCAATAATAAGAATATCATATTTCTTCTTGACAGTAGGTAGAGGAAATTCAAAACCTCCAAAAATAATCGATGGAATTTTTCCAATAGAGTTTATACTATGAACTTGAGGTTGTTTCCTCGGAAAGTGTACCGTATGCTCATTGCCATTAACATGAAAAGTGACATTGCCTTTGTTGCAATCAATAACAGCCCTTGCAGTATTCAAAAAGGGTCTTCCAAGAATAATGGACATACTATCGTCCTCAGGAATATCAAGAATAACAAAGTCCATTAAAATAGTAATGTTTGCAACTACAACAGGCACATCCTCACAAATACCGACAGGTATAGCAGTTGATTTATCAGCCATTTGCAAAGATATTTCAGTAGGTGTCAACTTATTCAAATCAAGTCTACGAGAGAGAGGCATAACACTAACACCGGCTCCAAGATCACATAAATAAGTTCTAACATAGTTTGTTTTAATGGAGCATGGTATAGTGGGTACTCCTGGGTCTCCTAGTTTCTTAGGTATTCCACCCTTAAAAGTATAATTAGCAAGCATGGTGGAAATTTCAGCTTCCGGTATCTTTCTTTTATTTGTAACAATTTCTTTCATATACTTAGCATAAGGATTCAGCTTGAGCATATCAGTTAATCGCATACGCAAAAAGATAGGTCTAATCATTTCAGCAAAGCGCTCAAAATCCTCATCATCCTTTTTCTTGGATAGTTTGGGAGGAAAAGGCATGGGTTTCTGAACCCATGGCTCCCTTTCTTTACCGTGTTTCCTAGCAACAAAGTCTCTCTTATCATAACGTTGATTCTTTTATTGTGGGTTATCAAGATCAACAACAGGTTCAATTTCTACATCATTGTCATTGCTAGGTTGAGCGTCAATATGAACATCATTATTAACATTATCACTAGGTTCATGTTCATTACCAGATTGTGTTTCAGCATCAGAAATAGAAATGTCATTGGGATTTTCAGGTGTGTCAACAACAGGTTCACTAGAAGCATGCAAAGTCCTATCATTTTTCTTTCTCTTCCTTTTAGAAGGACTAGGTGTATCAACATTATTTCTCTTGGAATCCTGCTCAATTCTCTTAGGGTGACCCTCAGGATACAAAGGTTCCTGAGTCACTTTACCCCCTCTAGTTGCAACTCTAACAGCAAAGTCATTATTCTTACTATTCAATTCATTGAGCAAATCATTCTGAGCCTTAAGTACTTGTTCTACTTGAGTGGTAACCATAGAAGCATGTTTACTAATGAGTTTAAGTTCACCTTTAACTCTAGACATATAATCACTCAAGTGTTCAATCATATAAGCATTGTGTTTTAATTGTCTACCAAAATAAGCATTGAAATTTTCTTGTTTAACAATAAAATTATTAAACTCATCTAAGCATTGGCTAGCAGACTCATCTAAGAATTTACCTTTACTACCTGTGTCGGGTTATCAAGACCATGTGTTTCTTCAATAGGTGATGGATTAAGACCATGTATTTCTTCAACCGGAGGTAAATTCTTAACATCTTCAGCTTTTATACCTTTTTCTTTCATAGATTTCTTTGCCTCTTGCATATCTTCAGGACTGAGAAATAGAACACCCCTTTTCTTTGGAGTTGGCTTAGGAGTTGGTTCAGGAAGTGTCCAGTTATTTTCATTGGTCAACATATTATTCAATAAAATTTCAGCTTCATCTAGTGTTCTTTCCCTGAAAACACAACCAGCAGAACTATCCAGGTGGTCTCTGGAAGCATCGGTTAGTCCATTATAAAAGATATCAAGTATTTCATTTTTCTTAAGAGGATGATCAGGCAAAGCATTAAGTAATTGGAGAAGCCTCCCCCAAGCTTGTGGGAGACTCTCTTCTTCAATTTGCAAAAAATTATATATTTCCCTTAAAGCAGCTTGTTTCTTATGAGCGGGGAAATATTTAGCAGAGAAGTAATAAATCATATCCTGGGGACTACGCACACAACCAGGATCAAGAGAATTAAACCATATCTTAGCATCACCCTTTAATGAGAACAGAAATATCTTAAGGATATAATAGTAGCGAGTTTTCTCATCATTAGTGAACAGGGTGGCTATATCATTTAATTTAGTAAGATGTGCCACAACAGTTTTAGATTCATAGCCATAGAAAGGATCATATTCAACCAAAGTAATTATATCAGGGTCGACAGAGAATTCATAATCCTTATCAGTAACAAAGATAGGTGAAGTAGCATAAGCAGGATCATATTTCATTCTAGCATTCAGAGATTTTTTGTTTCAGCTTAGCTAGTAATTTCTTAAGGTCACTTCTATCATTGCAAGCAAGAAAATCTCTAGCAGTTTCTTCATCCATAACATAGCCCTCAGGCACAACAGGCAATTCATATCTAGGGGGAGAATCTTCATCACTTTCATCAATATTACCAGTTTCAATAATTTCATTCTCTCTAGCCCTAGCAAGTTGTTCATCAAGAATTCACCAAGTGGCACAGTAGTATCAAGCATAGAAGTAGTTTCATCATAAGTATCATGCACTGCAGAAGTGGCATCATCAATAACATGTGACATATCAGAATTTGTAGCGGAAGCAGGTTTAGGTGTCGCAAGCTTACTCAAAACAGAAGGTGAATCAAGTGCAGAGCTAGATGGCAGTTCCTTACCTCCCCTCGTAGTTGAGGGATAAATTTTAGTTTTCTCGTCTTTCAAGTTCTTCATAGTGACCAGCAGATATAAATCCCAAGTGACTCAAAGAATAGAGCTATGCTCCCCGGCAACGGTGCCAGAAAATAGTCTTGATAACCCACAAGTATAGGGGATCGCAACAGTTTTCAAGGGTAGAGTATTCAACCCAAATTTATTGATTCGACACAAGGGGAGCCAAAGAATATTCTCAAGTATTAGCAACTGAGTTGTCAATTCAGCCACACCTGGATAACTTAATATCTGCAGCGAAGTGTTTAGTAGCAAAGTAGTATGATAGTAATGGTAACAGTGGCAAAGGTAACAGTAGCAGTATTGTAGTGATTGTAACAGTAGCAACGGAAAAGTAAATAAGCGAAGAACAATATGTGAAAAGCTTGTAGGCATTGGATCGGTGATGGAGAATTATGCCAGATGCAGTTCATCATGTAACAGTCATAACATAGGGTGACACAGAACTAGCTCCAATTCATCAATGTAATGTAGGCATGTATTCCGAATATAGTCATACGTGCTTATGGAAAAGAACTTGCATGACATCTTTTGTCCTACCCTCCCGTGGCAGCGGGGTCGTAATGGAAAGTAAGGGATATTAAGGCCTCCTTTTAATAGAGTACCGGACCAAAGCATTAACACATAGTGAATACATGAACTCCTCAAACTACGGTCATCACCGGGAGTGGTCCCGATTTTTCACTTCGGGGTTGCCGGATCATAACACATAGTATGTGACTATAGACTTGCAAGATAGGATCAAGAACTCACATATATTCATGAAAACATAATAGGTTCAGATCTGAAATCATGGCACTCGGGCCCTAGTGACAAGCATTAAGCATAGCAAAGTCATAGCAACATCAATCTCAGAACATAGTGGATACTAGGGATCAAACCCTAACAAAACTAACTCGATTACATGATATATCTCATCCAACCCATCACCGTCCAGCAAGCCTACGATGGAATTACTCACGCACGGTGGCGAGCATCATGAAATTGGTGATGGAGGATGGTTGATGATGACGATGGCGACGGATTCCCCTCTCCGGAGCCCCGAACGGACTCCAGATCAGCCCTCCTGAAAGAGTTTAGGGCTTGGCGGCGGCTCCGTATCGTAAAACACGATGAATCTTTCTCTCTGATTTTTTCTCCCCGAACACAAATATATGGAGTTGGAGTTGAGGTCGGTGGAGCTCCAGGGGGCCCATGAGGCAGGGGGCGTGCGCAGCGGGGCAGGCGCGCCTCCCACCCTCGTGGAAAGGGTGTGGCCCCCTGGCCTTGATTCTTTCGCCAGTACTTTTTATTATTTCCAAAAATAATCTTCGTGAAGTTTCAGGTCATTCCGAGAACTTTTGTTTCTGCACAAAGATAACACCATGGTAATTCTGCTGAAAACAGCGTCAGTCCGGGTTAGTTCCATTCAAATCATGCAAGTTAGAGTCCAAAACAAGGGAAAAAGTGTTTGGAAAAGTAGATACGATGGAGACGTATCAGTGAACAAGTTGCTGATTCATGGGGATGCCAATAAATCTCACCTCGGGTATTTCTAACATATCGCGAAGCAGCAGGAATAGCACACAGTAACTAAAGGTTCACTCAAATATTCATTATTTTGGGTATAGAGGTCAATATGGGTGTCCACGGTTCCGCTATTGATCATTGATCGAAACGTGTTCCGGACATGTCTATATTTCACCGAACCTACAGGGTCGCACACTTAAGGGTCATCTATATGCTGAGTACTAGGAGGTTAGTAGCTTGTGAGAAAGTCAATGAAAAAGTTTCGGAGACGATGAAAATGTTTTAGAGAGAATACCGAAAGTGCTTCGTAGTAACCGAAAAAGTTCCGGGGAAAACCAAAATACCATCAAGCCGGATATGCTTTGGAGTGCGTCCAAAATTTTCGAAGGGTTTCAAAAATATTCCAGGATGCCCCGGAATTTTTTGGACAACCCCAAGGGTCAGCAAACACAAAGGATATCATGTTGGGAGGGGTTCCCCCTGGGGGACAGCCTCCCTTTGCGGGATGGTGTTCGCGGGGCGCCCCTTTGGGGTGTTGTGTTGAGGGACATCACCCCCATATGTTGAGAGTGTTGGGAGGTGGGGGCCCCCTTGGGGCAGCCACCTCCACCCATTTTATGTTGGAAATATGCCCTAGAGGCAATAATAAATTGGTTACTCTCATATTTCCTTATTCATTATAAAGGTTTATTATTCATGCTAGAATTGTATTGACCGGAAACTTAAATACATGTGGAGATACATAAACCAGTACTGTGTCCCTAGTGAGCCTCTACTAGACTAGCTCGTTGATCAAAGATGGTTAAGATTTCCTAACCCTAAACATGAGTTGTCATTTGATAACGGGATAACATCATTAGGAGAATGATGTGATGGACAAGACCCAACCGTAAGCTTAGCAGTTGATCGTATCCGTTTATTGTTATAGCTTTCTTCATGTCAAGTATCTATTCCTAAGACTATGAGATCGTACAACTCCCTGGCACCAGAGGAATACTTAGTGTGTATCCAAACGTCACTTCGTAACTGGGTGATCATAAAGGTGCTCTACAGGTATCACCAAAGGTGTTTGTTGGGTTGGCACGGATCGAGACTGGGATTTGTCACTCCGTATGACGGAGAGATATCTCTGGGCCCTCTCGATAATACAACATTGTAAAGAACTTGCAAACAATGTGGTTAATGAGTTAGTCACGAGATCCTGTATTACAGAACGAGTAAAGAGACTTGCCGCTAATGAGATTGAACTAGGTATGGAGATACCGACGATCGAATCTCGGGCAAGTAACATACCGCCGGACAAAGGGAAATGCATACGGGATTAACCGAATCCTTGACATCGTGGTTCAACCGATAAAATATATTCGTGGAATATGTAGGAATCAATATGGGCATCCAGGTCCCGCTATTGGTTATTGACCAGAGAGGTGTCTCGGTCATGGCTACATGATTCCCAAACCTGCAGGGTCGCACGCTTAATGTTCGTTGACGCTAGAGTAGTATTGAGATATTTGATGATTGGTAACCGGATATTGTTCGGAGTCCCAGATGAGATCCCAGACATCATGAGGAGTCTCGTAATAGTCGAGAGGTAAAGATTTATATATGGAAAGTCATATTTTGGGTTCCGGAAAAAGGTGCAGTTTTTCGGTATTGTACCGTGAAGCTTCTAGAAGGTTTCGGAGGATTCCGGAGGGGTCTGAAAGTCCACAAGTGGGTCCACCATGACCCAAGGGCTCGAATGGGTTAAGGGGAGGTGCCCTGGCCTTATTGGGCTAGGAGCACCAAGTCCTCAAAAGCCCATGTGGCTAGAGAAGGAAAAAAAGGGGAGTCCAAGTAGGAATAGGATTGGACTTGGAGTCCAGGTCCTCTCCCCCTTGGCTACTGTGGCACCCCGGCTCAGAGCAACCGGTTTACCTTGCATTGCCAACCCAGAGATCAAGTCTTTTGGCAACACAAAATAACTTGGTACAGAAAACAACCGCTTTATTGATGCTAGGGGAAACATAGGTTTGACATTACATCACGTACCGAGGCCAAGTGGCACACACGGTGCGGCTGAACAATATGTACATTATGTAATGAACATGAGAGGGCCTCGATCACGATAACTATGCGGCAGCGGAATGACGACGAAGTGGAACTCCATAGCACAGGGACACCGATGTGGACACGATCTAGACAGGGGAAGCTCTCCGATCCGATATGACTTTCCTAAAATCTGGCATGACACGCCAGATCAGTACATTGAATGTACTTGCAAGCTCACAACAAACATAAGCATAATGGCAAACAATATCATGACAATTAATCAGGTTAATGCAATGCAAATCATACCACTGATGCGGTGAAATTAACTTGTGCATCGAGTCACTCGGACTCTCTTACCAGACGGGTTACCTCGTAACCGAACGGTGATCATACCCGGATCACAAATGAAACCAACACTTTGGTTCCCACCACGATCATCTTCATGATCTCACAAATCATCACATAACCAGTACCAACAATAAACATTTAGTGTGCAAGATTACTTATTAATGTTGATCCATGATGTGTCTTACTCACGATCTATGTCCGTAACCGAGGACGCGACTATTGATAGATTAAATACACTCTACAGAGGTAGCGCACTTTACCCACACCACGGAATCCATGGCCTCGTCTTCCCATTCGGGTGGACCAACGGCATTCTGACGAAACCCTCCCATTGCCATGACACTCTCCCGGCCACTCGGACTAACTCCCGACTGGGCTAAGTCATGGGTGGCCCCGTGCCTACCAAAGGCATCAACGGCCACCGTCGTGGCAAAATGGTCCCAAATGGGGACAAGGTACTTCGACGAAACTGTGTGCGATGCCATAATCGCAAACGGTGGTGTAAAAAACCCGTCAAAAAAGGTGCAAAACTTTTGCGATGGAGGATGCATCAAACACAGTTCAGATTTTAGTTGCGTGTGTGATTCAGGGCATACGGTTCAGTTCAATTAACCATTTTCGATGAGGAGGAACAAAAGAAACGGGCAGCCAGATGAAGGTGTGTGCGATGTACAGCATACGGTTCAGTCGGATGAACTGTTTGTGATTAGGCAACACAAAAGAAACGGCCAGCCAGTTGAAGGTGTGTGCGATATACGGCATGCGGTTCACTCGGACGAACTGTTTGCGTTGACACAAGAGAACAGAAATGGTTCAACTTAACAAGACATGTGTGTTGTGTGATGGGATTGCATACAGAACAACAACATATACACACACATATATATATATATATATAGAGAGAGAGAGAGACACACACACACACACTTATAAGGACATGCTTGCATAACCAAATTAAACATCCACTTACATAGGTGGCTACTACAACCATGGCATTTGCACACACCAAAGTAAACTATTACATGCATAATTACATAGGTGGCTACTACACACATGACATTTCCACACACCAATAAATTAAACTATGTATTACATGCATGATTAACTAGCATAAACGATCATCTGATCATCATCTACTTCTTGTGATGCTTGCTCTGCTTGTGGCTCGATTCGGGCTTGTCGATTTGGGTAACAAGGCACATCCTCATGTCAACGATCCGCCTGTGCATCTCATAGCATGTGTACACGCTCTTGGCCGCAAACCTGAGGTGAGGTTCATCCAGTTGCCGCATCCAGGCCCTGCGCCAGGATAGGGGGCTTGTTCTCTGGGCATCCTGCTTCATCTTTTCGTAGTAGGGGTCGATGATGGCCGAGGCGAGTTCGACCAGGGAGTCCTTCTTCGTGCTGCCCCAGACCCTATAGTGGTCACGGATTTCGACAAGGTTCTTGCAGGCCAAGCCCGTAATACTGAGCGCTTTTACATCGTCTTTGGTTTCCACCATGGCAAACTTGTAGTCGGTGCTGTTGACAAACCTGTTGAAACGGTCGCAAGGCTCTATGGCCATGCAATAGTGGTAGACGAGGACATGATGGCGCACGCACAACTGGGTGACGTCAACCTTCTGATTTATGCCGGGACGACCGGCGGTGTACTGGAGGTCGATGCCAACCACCTTGTACTTGTCTCCAGCAAACAACTGCTCAACGTTGTTGATGTAGTCGTCCACCACGGCCGGGTCGATGGTGTACACCACCGAGAGATCCGTCTCCCTCGCGTGGGTCTCCACTCTATGCTCTCCGAACTCCATTGGAGCATCGCTGGACATCCCCTCTCTATGTGTTGTCGTGGGTGTGCTTGTTGTGTTGTGGGGCGCGATCGAAAGGTTGAAGAGACTAAGGTTATAATGGCCGCGGGAATTAAAGGGGAAGCCGGACGGCCAGGAATATCGGTAGGCCCTGATGGTAGTTCTAATTTGCAGCGCGTAACTTCAGCGTGCCGCACATAACTGCATCGCGTGGCAACGCGCGCGGCGCAACCGCATGCATATGGGCCCCCCGACGTGATCGTGCGCACGCCCAACCGTTGGCAGAGCACGCGCGGAGGGACGCGAGCAGAGCGCTCCGCGGTCGCCTCAACGACGAGCAACCACATATATATATGCATATAGTAGTTGAACACGCAAGGAAAAGCTGTCCACAAGCCGAGCGCGCCAACGGACGCGAGCAGTGCGCGCCGCTGCGCCTAATGGCGAGCACAGCGCGCTACGGCGCCTAACGGCGGGATAGACCTTCATTCAAGCCAATCAAAATAAGACTGGAATGGACATGTCTGTATTGAGCAAAGGGATCGCACATGTCTGTATTGACTGGAACGAGAATGCAATAGCAAAATAAGAATTAAGGCCACGATGATGCGATCGGAGTGGTGGTTACAAGAGGCAAGAAGAAAGATGCATCCATCAACGTACGACCTCCTCCTCCTCAACTCAGTGCACCGGTCGGGCCACCGACCGGCGGCTAAGGAGCGGTGGCTTGTGTGGCGAGGTCAAGGTGCTTCTCAACTAAGGCATCCAAGGCTTCCAGCCGGCTGAAGAAGGCCAACGTCGTAGCGTCCTCACTGGCCTTGTAGATACCTATGTACACGATTTACTCATACACATGGATGTGTAGGTTGACGGTTTCTTGCAGGGTGAGGTGCCTCACGGCGAGCGCGACCTCCAGGTGGACATTCTTCGTGGCGTTGGCGGGCAGTCGCAGGGCCACCAGTGCTTCAAAGAGGTTCCGACCATGGAGGCCGATTAGGGTGGCAGGCAATGAGGAACCCGGGCGCGCAGGCTGGAGGAGTATGGCAATGTCGTCCGCGAGCTTCTTCACGACGGTGAACCTGTTGGTGGTGCGAACGATCATCTGGTCCAACTGAGAGTCGTAGCTGGCGTCGACGGCGGCCATCCACCAGCCGGTCGCCAACACCGTATGGAGATGATCCATGGTGCCATGCCGCAGGCTGGCGTCGTGGAACATCTGGCACAGCCGCTGGCTGCTCACGTGCATCGCCGCCATGGGTCTGGAGTGGGCACTTTTGCGCTTATTAGTGTAGGTGCTTAGGCAAATGCTTAGGTGTGTACGATGTCGTAGATGCATTGGAATGGAGGGGCGCCTTTATATGAGTGCAAACTGTGTTGCATTCGCATCATGCTGCCTCTTTTCCCGGTCCTCCCATTACTTCCCTCATGCATTCACATGATGCTAATTGAAGGAGGATGCATCATTGGCCATTCAACATTTCGGGAATCACTACCCTCTCCCTCGTCTGCATTAAAGCCGTATCAGGAACTGCGCCGCCCGCTGTCAAACCGATTAGTACTGCGCCGCCCGCTAGTGATTTTTAGCTTCATATTTTGAAAAATCATAGTGTTACAAGGTTGGCAAATGGCAATGTTACGAGATCAACAAATGTCAATCTTATTTGAAAAATGGCAACATACCCAATATGACAGATGCAAATTGCACCAAATTGTTTGTAAGTGGTTCACACGGGTCATCCAAAAGAACCGTTTGTGTTCAAGAGATGCACAAATCCTGCTCTCACTTTGCATACGGGTGTTCTATCCATGTTGATGCCCCTCCATGATAGCATGCCAAGTTTCATGAATTTCAGACGACTTTTGGATTTACTAGAATTTAAAAACCAGGTATCTCAATGTTTGCGGTCGAGTGACGGTGGCAGGGTGTTTGACATTCATTCCCATTTCTTGCATGGGACGTAAGCATGCACCCAAGGACGAAGATTTGATTTTTCAACCAATTTATATGCATTGGAGCATATGCATGTAGTTCAAATTTGAATTATGCACATAAATGCATTGAAAACTCACTTAATCCATAAAAATGTTCAAATGAACCCTGAAAAATCACAAAAAATAACACAACACTCATGTTGTTCTATGTTGACACGAGAAAAAATTTGAAAGTAATAAGAGGCAATGGATATCATTTCGCCCCCAAAGTTGGGGCGTTCCCTACCGAAACCATCATGCTTGTTGTGAGAAGCTCTGGTTTGTGAGAAGCATATACCCGAACCTGCCCCAAATGGGACAAAAACTTTACCACGCCATGTTGATGCCGCTCCATTATAGCATGCCAAGTTTCATGAATTTCAGACAAGTTTTTGATTTACTAGAATTTAAAAACAAGGTATCTCAATGTTTGCGGCCGAGTGACGGTGGCAGGGAGTTTGACATTCATTCCCATTTCTTGCATGGGACCTAAGCATGCACCCAAGGACCAAAGATTTGATTTTTCAACCAATTTATATGCACCGGAGCATGTGCATGTAGTTCAAATTTGAATTATGCACATAAATGCATTGAAAACTCACTTAATGCATAAAAATGTCTAAACGGACCCCGAAAAATCACAAAAATAACACAACACTCCTGTTGTTCTATGGTGACACGAGAAAAATTTGAAAGCAATAAGAGGCAATGGATATCGTTTTGCCCCCAAAGTTGGGGCGTTCCCTACCGAAACCATCATGCTTGTTGTGAGAAGCTATGGTTTGTGAGAAGCATATACCCAAACCTGTCCCAAACAGGACAAAAACTTTACCACATCATGTTGATGCCGCTCCATGATAGCATGCCAAGTTTCATGAATTTCAGACGAGTTTTGATTTACTAGAATTTAAAACCAGGCATCTCAATGTTTGCGGCCGAGTGACGGTGGCACGGTGCTTGACAATCATTCCCATTTCTTGCATGGGACCTAAGCATGCACCCAAGGACCAAAGATTTGATTATTCAACCAATTTATATGCACTGGAGCATGTGCATGTAGTTCAAATTTGAATTATGCACATAAATGCATTGAAAACTCACTTAATGCATAAAATGTCCAAACGAACCCCGAAAAATCACAAAAAGTAACACAACACTCCTGTTGTTCTATGTTGATACGAGAAAAAAATTGAAAGCAATCAGAGGCAATGGAAATCGTTTCGCCCCCAAAGTTGGGGCGTTCCCTACCGAAACAATCATGCTTGTTGTGAGAAGCTATGGTTTGTGAGAAGCATATACCCAAACCTGCCCCAAATGGGACAAATTTTTTACCACGGCATGTTGATGCCGCTCCATGATAGCATGCCAAGTTTCTTGAATTTCAGACGAGTTTTGGATTTACTAGAATTTAAAAACCAGGTATCTCAATGTTTGCGGCCGAGTGATGGTGGCACGGTGCTTGACATTCATTCCCATTTCTTTCATGGGACCTAAGCATGCACCCAGGGACAAAAGATTTGATTTTTCAACCAATTTATATGCACCGGAGCATGTGCATGTAGTTCAAATTTGAATTATGCACATAAATGCATTGAAAACTCACTTAATGCATAAAAATGTCCAAACAAACCCCGAAAAATCACAAAAAAACAACATTCCTGTTGTTCTTTGTTGACACGAGAAAAAATTTGAAAGCAATAAGAGGCAATGGATATCCTTTCGGCCCCAAAGTTGGGGCGTTCCCTACCGAAACCATCATGCTTGCTGTGAGAAGCTATGGTTTGTGAGAAGCATATCCCCAAACCTGCCCCAAATGGGACAAAATTTTTACCACGCCATGTTGATGCCGCTCCATGATAGCATGCCAAGTTTCATGAATTTCAGACGAGTTTTGGACTTACTAGAATTTAAAAACTAGGTATCTCAATGTTTGGGGCCGAGTGACGGTGGCAGGGTGCTTGACATTCATTCCCATTTCTTGCATGGGACCTAAGAATGCACCCAAGGACAATAGATTTGATTTTTCAACCAATTTATATGCACCAGAGCATGTGCATGTAGTTCAAATTTGAATTATGCACATAAATGCATTGAAAACTCACATAATGCATAAAAATATCCAAACGAACCCCGAAAAATCACAAAAAATAACACAACACTCCTGTTGTTCTATGTTGACACGAGAAAAAATTTGAAAGCAATTAGAGGCAATGGATATCTTTTCGTCCCCAAAGTTGGGGCGTTCCCTACCGAAACCATCATGCTTGTTGTGAGAAGCTCTGGTTTGTGAGAAGCATATACCCAAACCTGCCCCAAGTGGGACAAAAACTTTACCACCCCATGTTGATGCCGCTCCATGATAGCATGCCAAGTTTCATGAATTTCAGACGAGTTTTGGATTTACTAGAACTTAAAAACCAGGTATCACTACAAAAAAAAAGACACAACCATGACATTTTGGGCCGAACGAATTTTTTTCTGTCATACATATGACACTTCTATGACGATAATTGTGACAAAACCCGGTATCATCATAGATGTGGTGGGCTCCTACTTCTATGACAAAAAATCATGACAGAAAATGGGCTTTTCGTCCTGGGCGGGCCGGAGACGCAGCTGCATGACATTCTTTGGGCAGTCCATGACGGAAAAAACCGTGGTAGAAGCGAGGGGGAGGAAAATTTCAGGGAGTTCCCGGTTACGGTGGGAGGTCGGGGGCCGAGCGATGCGCGTTTCTCTCGTACATGTACGCGCGGGTGTGCGAGGCGTTGGCTCTAACTGAACCCGGGCGATTGCACTGCAGGCTACGCGTTACTGAACCCGAGCGATCGATCGATGGCTGTTAACTGAACCCGATCGAGCGATTCCTTCGCTACTGGTGCTAACTGAAGCCGATCGATTGGATGAACAGTGAGCGTTGCGGGGGGGGGGGTGGATGAACAGTGAGCGGTGGCGTTGCCTCTGGATGAACAGGACCCCGTGGTGTGGTGGAGGGCTGGATGAACAGTAGACGGTGGAGGGGTGCCCGTGGAGGGGTGGTTGAACAGGACCCCGTGGTGTGGAGGGCTGGATGAACAGTAGACGGTGGAGGGGTGCCCGTGGAGGGGTGGTTGAAC